>NC_058412.1:65951058-65954299 GCF_002201575.2 Neomonachus schauinslandi
GCCCAAGGCACCTGTGATCAGATCAGACACAGCTTTGTAAACCATCTTATGGACAAGGCATGGTGATACTAGCCATTATTTTCAAGTGCAGTTTCCTTCTGCCTCAAGTTCTAGAGGACTTCTGTTATCTCCAAAGAATAAGAGAGAAAGAAGACAGGGAAAGACAGAGAATGTGTGTGTGTTATGCTAGATTACTTCTCAGGTTCCGTCTAGATTTAATATTTTAAGATGATTGCCTTTCAAGTACTACCTAACAGCTTGGGAATTTGTGACTGGCAGTATGCAAAACATACTCATGATTGCAGGAAGGCAGAGCACCATAAAGGGAGATACAAAACCCACAAGATAAATGCGAGTGTAATAAGACATAAATCTTGAACCATTAGAAAAGTAGTATTACTTAACCCACCTAATCTACACAATGTCTTCAAGATGGTTATGGGGGGAAAAAGGCTTTTTGCCGCAAGGAGGATCTCAAAAGGATAGACATATAGTCCCCAATGCCCCTAGTTGCCATTTATATGAATTTATCTTAACTTTTTAATCCACTTGTATTTTCAGTTTAGATTGCTCCTTTGCCAAATCTCTTCCTCATATTTCCTGCAGTGTTCTCTCAGGCCTACTGCCAAGGCCACCCAATGCAATCCAACAAGTGTTTCTGCCTCCAGTCTCTGCCATTTCAATTCATCCTGCACAATTTCCTTAATGACTTTTTCTAAATCCTCATGATTGGGTCATTCACACACACCCCGCCCCCCACCAAAGCCTTCCTCAATAGCTCCTTGGTACACAAGGAATTCAAGTCAAAACTCAGAAGCCTGGCAGTTAAATCCTTACCAATCAGGCTCCAGCTCACCTTCATAATGTCCCCAAAACAAGAAGTCTAAACTCTGTGTGGCCTGAACTATTCCTCTGTTCCCACGTGCACCAAAGGTTCACTCCAGGAAGCTATACCTTGGCCCATGCCACCTCGTCTTTTGTGGAGTCCCCTTCTTTCATTCTCCTCTAAATAGCCCAATTCTACCCACCCCCAGAGCCCAGACTCCATAGTTTTAACCTCCTCAGCCAATAGCTATCCTTTGGTTTTCTGAGGTTCAACCACTCTTCTTTACCATTTGACAGAATGTTCCCTATATTGGTAATTAACTTTCACAGGCATAGGTTTTATTTCCTCAGGCAGATTGTAGTCTCCAAGGTCAAGGACTTCAGCTTTTTTTTTTTTTTTTAATTTCCTTAAGTGCCCAGCTCAAAGCTTCACATGGCAGGTGCTCAATAAATATGGAGCAATGACTGATTCCCAACACTTGTGAACCACTTCTCTTCGGCTGAAATTATTTTGCCTACAAACACCAAACTTCAGAATTGTCTCTCTAGCTTTAACATGCCATGAATGAACGAGTTTCCTCAATTAAAAAAAAGTAATGCAATCCACAAGTGTGTCTGTTGTTCAGCATAGAGGGTCTCAGAGACAGATCCTGGCCAACAATACCCTCTTGTAGCACTTAACAAGGGTGAGTCACAGACAGCATTATATTCTAGAAATCGCCTCTTCACACTGTGACTGATAAGGGAAAACTCAATGATTTTAGGCATACCAAATCAAAAGTATATCTTGATAAATCATAGATGACTCCCATATGTGGGCATGAGTATAGTCAATATCCTAGTCAACATCCTCCCTACTCAAAATTTAATCCATGGACACGAAAAATGCACATCAGCTGGGAGCTTGTTAGAAATACAGAGTAATAGGCTCCACCTCAAACTGATTCAGTAAGAATTCTGCCTTTTAACAAAATCCCAAGGTGATTTTAAAAGCACTTGAGAATGCTTAAATGAGCACAGCATCAATGAGTATGGAGTTTTCTCATCTTTTCAAAATAGCTTAGACCAGGGGCTCACACACATTGCCGGACCCTACCCCCAGGGTTTCTGTTTCAGTAGGTCTTAGGTGGGACCCAAGAATAGGCATTTCTAACAAACTTCCAGGTGATGCCAGTGTTGATGCTGCTGTTCCAGGGACCACAACCACTGAGTTGTGCCATCCAAAAATAACATGCTGCCTATTCTGGAAATTTTGCTTCAAGCGTACTCCCAGCAGAAAGAGAATACCGAGCTAGTTACCAGGGAAGACAAAAAGAAGCGGCAGCAAAATATTTCTTTTTTATTTACAGGAAGGTAGTTAACACACCTTTGTATACAATGGGGTAAAAACAGCAGAAGTTACTATAGCAACAGCTGTGTTCTCCACAAAGTCTTTCTCCACCAACAAAAGGAATCCCACCTTACCTCAATTCTGTTTCAACATTGAGACTTATCAGAAACAAAAACCAAGGAAACATCCCACTCATTAAACATTAGGAGATAACAATACAGATTTAAGATGGATTTGAAAATGACTGAGGCCTGGATTTGGATTCTTTGGGCAAGGAATGAAACAAAAATTTAAGTTTTTATCACGGCTCTAAAGCAAGAAAAGGAGACTTGAGAAGTGTTTAAAAATACTTACAAATTTTTAAGGTCTTTTTAAAAAGAATCCCAAATACCTTTTAAACAAAGACCCTCAAAATTATAAATAGAACAAACACATATAAACCAAAGAGCTCCACCTAGAGTTTGAAAGCAGGTTCTCATTAAACACACAAATGACAAAGCACTATTTATCCGTATCTTATCTATGCACTACTTTTCACTGATGTGGAAAAAATATTTTTACAACACCTTTATAAAAAGGGTAACTTTCTCAAGTGTGAAGTAATGTTAACTAAGAGGAGAAAGTAATTTTTTATAATCCTGTCTGTAACCTATTTTTCCCTCTAATAATTTGGCAGTTTTGTCACTGTGAATGATTTTAAAAACCAGTCTCTTGGAGCAATTTATTAAAAAGTGGGGATAGTGTTCATCACAGCACAGAGAAGACAGCTTAAAAAATTGACTCTGGGGGCACCTGGTGGCTCAGTCTGTTAAGCATCTGACTCTTGATTTTGGCTCAGTTCATGATCTCACGGTTCTAAGTTCCAGCCACGTGTTGGGCTGCCCAGTGTGTGTGGAGCTTAAGATTCTCTCTCTCTCTCTCCTTCTGCCCCTCCCCACCCTTGGGCACACATGCTAAGAAAGAAAAGAGAGAGAAAGGGGGGAGAGAGGGGGGAGAGGGGGGAGAGGGAGAGAATCTTAAGCTCCACACACACTGGAACGCCCAACACGTGGCTGGAACTTAGAACCGTGAGATCATGAACTGAGC
>NC_058412.1:65954867-65977122 GCF_002201575.2 Neomonachus schauinslandi
TTATATTTTTTTTTTTTTTTTTTTTTTTTTTTTTTTTTTTTTTTACTTTCTGTATATTATGCTTTGACATCTTAAAAAACCTTCTGGCTGCAGGTGTGGAAAGTGGAGAATGCCTCTCCCAGGGACTAACCAGTTCTTAGAGATAGCAGAGTTCAGCCTTGAGTACACCTCTAATATGCAAACAAACCAATCCAGAGCCCTACAACCTCCTCTATCATACCCGTGCATCCCAGGAGGCAATATTCCTCTCCCTAAACATCCCAGGGCCAGGTACCAGGCAACTAAACCCAAAGCCCTCTGGAATTCTTCAAACTACCCAGTCCTCCACTGTTCACCATGCCCTGTCTTGCCCTTCCCTCGGTAACCCTAATACAGGCTCTGGCCTACCCCTCCCTTTGTTCCCTCCTGACCATGCTGGTGTTTTCCCCTGTGACCCTCTGTCTTTAGGAGCTGAAGCATAATAAAGCTGAAGTATCTGAAGCTGCTCTGTCTCTTCTTGTGGCCGCACCGGACTGACCATCTCACAGAAAAACACAAAACGCTTACCTTCCTATCATGTGCTGGAGAAGCTGATCACAGCTACAGTAGGTCAGTGGCACCAACAAGAAAGTGTGCTGCGGGCTTCTGGAAAAGATTGTTTCCAAGACAAAAAAAGAATAGACCCAGAGCCATCCCTTCCTTCAGCCTTGAATGTGGGTGAGGCTAGAAGATGGGGTGGTCATTTTATAACCACGAGGGAAAAAGCAAGAGAATCCTTCACACCAAACACCTGACACGGATAATAAGACAACTACCTCCCATGTCCCTGACCTCCAGCCTCCTTTATCTCTGCGAAGAACCAACCCTGTCTGTTTGAGCCACTTGTTTATCAGGTTTCCTGTTAACTTACAGCTGAAAGCTTTCTCTTGGGGAGGAGGTGGGGACAGGAAGCAAGCAATTCTTCCTAACAGCTGTAGAAGCAGAGCATGCGCAGAGAGGGTCTAACAGGGTGGGTGGGGAATCATCAGAGAGGTTTGGAGATAAAAATTTCAGGCAGAGAGAGTAGCTTCTGCAAAAGTCCTAAGGGTGCAAGAGCATGGTGTGGCGAAAGGATTAAAAGTCAGTGAGAAGAACAGTGGCACAAGAGCCCAGAAGAGAGGCACGGCCTGGACAGCTCCCCAAGGCAGGAGGGGCACCCTAGCACCATGCACTCCCCCTTCCCCGAGCTCCATTCCCAGGTCCCACCCTGCGCTGAATCCACCTGTTTGCCTCTTTTTCCCCAGTTAGACTGGACTTGTCACAATACCTTCAATCATCTTTGTACCCCCAGCACCTAGCAGAGGGACATGGAAAGACACATACTAAATATCTGCTGGAGAAAACATTATCATGATAGAATATTTTAACTATTTAAAATTATCCCCCAAAGTCATAATCCAATAAGGGACCTGATGGATTACTATATTTGAGGCCCTGTTCTGCAAGTAAGTCCCACCACACATGCAGGTATGCCTTCTTCACATGATTGACTGAGATGCCTGTTTCAATAGGACCTTAATAGGGTTAAAATATTAGGTGAACTCTGATAAGCCTAACAGCTCTATAATTTCCTAATTTTGAGTATTTTCTAAAATCACTAGGATCTTGACTTTAATACCTCAGCAAAAGAGAAACAGAAGCAGAAATAGTTCCATTATGAATCAAAATAGTATCTGTTTGTATTTATTTTTTTAAAGATTTTATGCAGACTCCCTGCTGAGCAGCGACCCTCCCCCCCCCACAGGGTTCAATCCCAGGACCCCAAGATCATGACCTCAGCAGAAGGCAGATGCCCAGTGCCCAACCTACTGAGCCACCCAAGCACCCCTATATTTATTTTTAAACAGTGAGTTTATGGATGACTTTATTTCATTTCCATTTCTTAATTTTTATAATTGTCTTGATTCACTTAAATTACCTAAATCTATACAACTGTTTACTTACAAAAGTACATAGAACAAAACTTCCTCATTCATGAGTCCTTAGTTTATTCAGTATTTATCTGAAAAATACTTAATAATTTTTATAATTAAAAGTGAACCACCAATTTACATTTAAAATGCACATAGCCTTTGACTCACGTCTAGGAATCAAGGCTTCAAAACTATAAGGGATATAGTGACAAGCACACAATGTCAATGTTGTGGTGGGGGAAGGTAGCAGAGAACAGGATGTTACTGGTTAGAATTGCTGGCATAGAATGATAATAAAAAGTGAATGGATTTTAGTTGGTTTTCTCATTTTCAGGTTCCCTACCCACATGCACCCTCATTGCCTGTACCAGGCAGATGCTCCCACTGCCCTGCCTGGTGCGCAGTTGCTTGTCCCTGCCCCCGCCACACCCCCAGACTCAACACACGGCAGCCTCCTCTACACCATGCAGCTCTCAGCTCGGATGTCAGCTCCACGGAAACCTCTTCTTTGGCCATCCCATCTGAAGTAGGAAAACCACCACTACTCCCTTCACAGCATTTACTACTATCTGAAAATATCTAGTTTATTTATTATTTGTTTATTGTGTGTCTCCCCACACAAGAAATGGAACATCATCTCTGGCACACACTGCTGAATCCCAGCACCTGGAATTACCTGGCCAAATAAATAATTATAGAATAAATGAAAAATAAATACATATATAAATATGGATGCTCACTGCAACAAGATTCATAGTAGCAAAAAATTACAACAATATGAATGTCCAGTAATAGATGAATGACTAAATTATGATTGATCCATACAGTGGAATACTCTGCAGGGATTTAAAAGAATATTTACTGCCATGAAAAGATATCCATGGTACTGTAACAGTGTTGTATGCTGACAGACGGTAGCTACACTTGTGCTGAGCATAGCATAAGGTATAGACTTGTCAAATCACTACGATGTGCACCTGAAACTAATGTAACATTGTATGTCAACTGTACTTCAGTTCTTAAAAGAAGATATCCACAATACACAGTATTGTGAAATGTTTACAAGTGACAGAACAATATGTATAGCATGATGCCATCTTTGTAAATGATAAAGAGATAAATGTAACCATATGGGCATATATAGTTGTGGGTTTTTTATAATAACAGGACTATACCATATGTATTTTAACATATACACATGTTGTTATACCCATAAGTAAAAATGTGTAAGACTATGATCTTAGAAAGACAGGCAAGGCCTACATCTTTTAGCCCATATAATTCTATAGCATTTGAATTTTTGGAACAACCATGTAAACCTTCTGCAAATTAAAAAAAAAAATAACACATTTATTTTGTAGTGGGTAGAATGAAATAGGTTTCAAGCTGCTGAAAAATTGAGGTATCTTTTTAAAAAATATTTTATGCTTACATTTTCATATGTAAGTTAACTTTAAAATATATAACAATAAATACTTTAAAAGTGTATTTATTTTATTTATATTTTTAAAAGTAATTAATCTCACAACTGCCAAAACTTGGAAACAACCAAGATGTCTTTCAACAACTAAATGGATAAATTTACTGTGGTACATCCATACAGTGGAGTACTATTGAGCTATAAAAAGAAGTGAGCCAAACCCATAAAAAGAGTGAACCCTAAGGTAAACTGTGGGCCTTGTGTGGTTACAATGTGTCAATGCAGGTTCATCCTTGGTTAAAAAAAAAAAAGGTGCCATTTTGGTGAGTGATACTGATAATTGGAGAAGTTCTGCATGTGTGGGGGAAGGCATATAAAGGATATCATTAGGCCTTCTTCTCAGTTTTATTATAAACCTAAAACTTCTCTTAAAAAGCAGTCTTAAAAAAAAGCTTTAAAAAGTCAGTTTCTGTAACTTTTAAAATTCAATGTATACAATTACCATCTAACCAAAATCTGTTTTTTGAAATAAATTCCAAAACCACACACACACACACACACACACACACACACACACACACAGAAGGAAGGAACTCACAATCCATGAAGAGACATGGAGGAATCTTAAAGGCATATTTCTAAGTGAAAGAAGCCCGTCTGAAAAGGCTGAATACTATAGGATTCCAACTATACGACATTATGGAAAAAGTGAAGCTATGGAAACAGTAAAAACATGACTGGTTGGCAGGAGCTAGGGAGAGGGAGGAAAGAATAAATAGGTAGAACATGGGATTTTTAGGGCAGTAGAACTATTCTGTATGATACTATAATGGTGGATATGTGTCATTATAATTTGTCAAAACCCACAAAATATACAACACAAAGAAGGAACTCCAATGTAAACTATGGGCTTTAGTTAATAGCAGTGTATCAATATTGGCTCGATTGTAACAAATGTGCTGCACTAATGTATGATGTTCATAATATAAAGGAAATGGGCAGTGGGGTTAGGGTGAGGGCAGATGTGAGGGGTTGGATGGGAACTCTACTTTTTGTACTTAATTTTTCTGTAGTCCTAAAATTTCTCTTAAAAATAAAATCTATTAATTTTTTAAAAAGTAATTAGTGCTGCATTATGCATTTCTTAAATATGATTATCTCACTAAATTCACATATCTAAAATGTAAACTTTAAAGCAAAAACCATGAATTTAAATAGTTTTAATAAAGATGTTATATTTCAAACGAAAATAAATGACTTAGTATTTGAGGTCTAAAACCTGATGTTTTAGATTCCACTGTAAATATTTTTTATGATTCTAATTTCCCATTGGAATGATTTATACCATCAGGTCACACTAAAATTTTTTCCAAAATTACACCTCCTCAATGAATTTTTGTCTTAAAAAATGTCCAAGTCTTCTGTATTTCAATAGAACATCCAATGGAAAACATACACACACACCCCCACACTCATACAGAACATCCAAAGGAATTTTCTTAATAATCGCATGTACTTATATAAGAAACACTGATGGATAAGGCATAAAAATATTAGCTAAATGCTTTGAGATTCTCAGATGAAAAAGTTAGGAAAACTAGCAATTCCGATTACATAGAAATTCATGCCACGAATGGTCTGCCAGAGAAAAGTTATTTTTAAAAATTTTAAATAACTTTTTTTTTAAAGATTTTATTTATTTATTTGAGAGAGAGAATGAGAGAGAGAGAGCACATGAGAGGGGGGAGGGTCAGAGGGAAAAGCAGACTCCCCGCTGAGCAGGGAGCCCGATGCGGGACTCGATCCCGGGACTCCAGGATCATGACCTGAGCCGAAGGCAGTTGCTTAACCAACTGAGCCACCCAGGCGCCCAAAAATTTTAAATAACTTTGAATCTAACACTAGCTAATTGTTTACAAAATCCATTGCTTCATTCCAATCCACTACTGAAACAACTAGAATTTCAAAACAATGGCATTTTCATAGTTAAAGCACAAGGCTGTTAAAATTCACATCTCACACAAATGCTAAGTATCTGTGGAAGAGATAAACACAAGGAGTGTGAGATGGCAGGGCTGGGAGCCCGATGCAGGGCTCGATCCCAAGACCCTGGGATCATGACCTGAGCCGAAGGCAGACGCTTAACCGACTGAGCCACCCAGGCGCCCCGTCTTGGGTTCTCTTCTATGAACACATTTTAAGTCCCTATTTATTATCAGCTCTATAGAGAACCACAGAATCTTAGTTGGACAGGACCTAGGAGGTCACCTACACTAACTTACCATCCAATGAGTTAGATCTTCTACAACTCCCTTGACTTGTCTGATATCTACAGAACGGGTTGGCAAACTCTTTCTGTAAATGGACAGATAGTAAATATTTGAGGCTTTGTGGTCATCTGGATTCCGTTTCAATTGTTAACTCTGCCAAGGTAACACAAAAGCACAGTGGACAAAACATGAATGAATGGGCGTGGCTGTGCTCCCATAAACCTTTATTTACAAAACAGGCAGTGGGCCAAATCTGGCCGGAAGGCTATAGTATGCCGATCCCTCCTGTAGACCTCTTCTAGTCTTGGCTAAAATTCCATTAGATATATTAGATGCCTTTATGGGGAAATTCTTTGTCAAGGTGAACTGAAATAAACAAATTCACCCATTGCTATACCCAAAATTATCACCTTCTGGAACAACAGAGAACATTTATCTTTACCCATGTATCAGCCCTTCAAATACTTGAAGGAAACTATCATGATTCCCTCAAGTATTCTTTTCTCCAGTCTAAATATCCTCAATGCCTTCAAGCATATTCTGTATTGTGACATAGTTCTCCAAACCACATATCTGTTTGATCACTGTCTACAGTACATACCCCAGCCCATCAATGATGCTTTCAAGTGCAGAGTACAGATACAGGACATATGGTTTTAAAAATATGTACCAATCAAGATGTAATTTTAATTTTAGAATTTGGCTCGATGTCTCCAAATGCAAATGTTTTTAGTTTTTGTGTTTTGAGGGTTTGTTTGTTTTTTTTACAGAATTACCATCTAGTCTCTAAGAAAAATATATTTTGTATAGATTTGTATAGATGTCAAAAGTTTATGCCCAGAATCCTCTCTATACATTAATTTTACATGATTACCAAGAAATAGAAAATATTTTTGTTGAATTTTGGGGGGCAGGGGAGGAGGTTTACTAAAACAATAGACTCAAATGGTTTCTACACATCAAAAAATGTTGGCAGACCCTACCACCGCAATTGGAATTATAGAGTGCAATTTGCAGAAAAAGCTATCAGTCATTCCTTCCGAGAAAATGAAACACAGAAGGGAAAGGAAGCACAAACATCTGCAGTGTGTCCTGGGACACGGCTGGCTCCTTTGCAAGAACAGAGCAGAGCTGCTACAGTCCTAGCCCGGCCACCTCCAAATGATGGTCCCTGTTGAATTCCACATTTTAATAACTTAGGAAGAAACCACACCCATGTGTTTAAAGACAATTTAATTCTGATTTTTGATGTCATAGCAGTCTTAAGTAAGTAAAGTGTTTTTTTTTAATAACTGGAAGAAAATAAGGCCATATTTATTTAACTATAAATATACCACATTTAGTCTGACCTTACCACCTACTTCTGTAACTTCTCTCAACTGTGGCTTAATTTTTTGATAAATCAGTATTTTAAACAATATATTGCACAAAGTAGAGGCTAGAAGACTAAATTCAGGCTTCACAATCTAAATATGTTTATTTGTAATGACATCCCAATTTATCATGTTGGTTAAGCTTGATTTACATTCTCTGATGTGTGCTTCCTGCTTGCTTGTCATCACAAAAGCTCTCCCTGGAAAATCCCATCCATGTACGTAACTTCAAACACTATCCACATAGTGATGACAACCAAATTTATTTCTCCAGCCCAGTTTCTCTGCAGGGCTGACCCATATATCCAAGAGCCTAGTGGCATTTCCACCTGGCCAGTCCAACTGCCACTAAAACATGTGCAAAGATGAAGCACCATGGGTCACATAACAAGAGCAAATGTTTATTTATTACTTATTCTGTGCCAGGCTCTGTGCTCAGTGCTTTATGTGGATTTTCTCACTTAATCTTCACAGTGCAATTAAATGTGGCATGTTTATCTCCTTTTACCCAAAACCCCATTAAAACGATAGCATCAAGATACAAAAAAATGTAGCAGGCATCATTCATGGCTTACGTACTACCCACTGCCCTCCCCTTCTTGCTGGCCAAGAGAACACCAATTTTGTTCAGGCAATCGATATGCCAAACCAATTTCCCCGTCTTTTTGTAGCAAGGAGTATTTATATGACCATATGCGAGGCAATGAAACACTCGCAGATGTCTGTTTGGGCAAGTTCAGGGAAAGCAATACAACCATTACCCCTTCCTGCCTTCTTCAGGCCTTAATTATGGATATTCTATATAGCTGCACTTCCCCTTTTTTGACCACAAAGGAAAGGCTGAGAGAATCACAGAGACATTGACCCTGATACCACTGAGCTACTGAGCCAAGGCCAGTAACCATCTACCCCCAGACTTCTTCTTATTGAGAAAAATGAACCCCTGTTTGTTTTATCTACTCTAAGTCTGGTTTTCTATTAACCTGCAGCTGAAAACAGTTCCAGCTGATACGGAAGTATAACCTGAGCAAGAGATTTCAATAAATTCAAAGGAAAGCAGATGTAGGATAAGTAACTACACAGAAAAACAAAAGATGCTTCAGCCTAAGTGCCCGCAGAACCAAAAACAATGAGCAGCAAGTCAGCTTACCTCCTGACTCCACCACAGAAGACTCTGGATCTGGAGGCACCAGGAAAAACAAAAGACAAGACCTACAGATTTAACATTTTGGAGGTTTGCCAACAAAAAGGCCATCTCTCCCCAAGTCTCCACCATTCCTCCAGCCAACAGTTTATAATTACATGTTGGAAAATTTCCTTAAAAGTCTGTTTATTCTTGGCTGTCTGTTCATATTGATGAGGAAGTTACTGAAAATATGATTGTAAGGAAAGTATTACAAGCAGAGAAAACAAGGAAACAAAAAACAAGGAAAGGCAAAGAAGGGTGAAGGAAAAAAGAAGGAACTTAGAGGAAACAGAAACAATGCAAAAAGCAGAAGATAACAAAACAGACACACACACACACACACACACACAATACCCTCAGGGAGATCTGAAGAAAACAAGAACAGGGTGCTATGAAGCAGAAACAAAACATCATAACAGAAACAAAATTAATCGGAAAGTTGGAAGACAAAAGTGAGACAATTTCCAGATAACAAAGTTTGGAAATGAGGTGAGAAAAAAATGAAAATTAGAGGATCAGGTCAGTACACAAGTTTCAGAAGAGGAGAGCCAAGGGGACAACAGGTGAGAAATCATTAGAGACAATTCTCCTCCTCTGAGAGGCCAGCACTGAAAGTGAAATGAAAACAAGCATGGAGGCAGATGATTGTGAAACACAGAAAAAGAGGGATACAATGGGGGCGCCTGGGTGGCTCAGTCGGTTAAGCGGCTGCCTTCGGCTCAGGTCATGATCCCAGGGTCCTGGGATCGAGTCCCGCATCGGGCTCCCTGCTCTGTGGGGAGCCTGCTTCTCCCTCTCCATCTGCCTGCTTCTTTGCCTACTTGTGCTCTCTATCTCTCTGTCAAATAAATAAATAAAATCTTTCAAAAAAAAAAAAAGAGGGATACAATGAATATCTAAAAAGCTTTCTGAGAGGAATAAACGTATAATTTCCACTCCTTTGTAGGAGAATGCCATCAAATCTCTCGACAGCAGCACGAGAAGTCATAGAGCTATGCCTTCAAAATTCTGAGTGGGCAATGATTTGTGGGCATAGCATTTCTTTTTAAAGATTTATTTATTTATTTGGAAGAGAGAGAGAGAGAGCACGCGCACAAGCAGGGGGAGGCGCAGAGGGAGAGGGAGAGAGAGAGTCTCCAGCAGACTCCCTGCTGAGTGTGAAGCCCAGCATGGGCTTGATCTCACAACCCTGAGATCATGACCTGAGTGGAAATCAAGACTTGGCACTTAAACGATGGAACACCCCCAAGCATCCCAGGGGCATAGAATTTTATAACTTGAACAATCAATCAAGTATGAGGGCAAATGAAGGCAGACAAGGGTACAAACTTTATGTCTCTCTGGTACATTTCCTGGGGAAGCTTAGGGAGAATTATGCTTCAGCAAAACAAAGGAATAAATCAAAGATGATGAAAACATGATTAAGAAAATAGGAACACATTCCACAGGAAAGGGATAGAAGGAAGCATCAGAATGACAGCGGCCCAGCAGGCAGAGACCAAGCCTGGGAAGAAGACAAGCCTCAGGGAAGGTGCAACAGACTGGTGAAGGGATGCACTTTGACATTTGGAGATAAATCTGCTGTGGGTTTAGAAAAATATATTGACAGGTACATAGAGTTTCTGTTAGAGAAAAATAGTAAAAGTTTTAGACTGAACAATGTGAAATTGCCACTTTGTACCTCAAAATTTTGATTGTTCAACCTAACTTACAGGTGCATAATATGATGCAGGAAATTGGCTTTAAATACTCTAATAATGAGAAAAGCAAAAGAAAAGTTGGAGGACTATGTAGAATAAGAATGCCAGAAACTGGGACGCCTGGGTGGCTCAGTCGGTTAAGCATCTGCCTTCTGCTCAGGTCATGATCTTAGGGTCCTGAGATCGAGTCCCGCATCGGGCTCCTTCCTTGGCAGGGAGCCTGCTTCTCCCTCTGCCTGCTCTGCCTGCCGCTTCCCCTGCTTGTGCTCTCTCTCTCTCTCTGACAAATAAATAAATAAAATACTAAAAAGAAAAGAATGCAAGAAATTGTTACTGAAGCTGGGTAATAGACATGTGGGGTTCGTTGTCCATTCTCTCTATCCATGGATAGGTTTGAAAATCCTGTAATAAAAAGCAGTAAAAAAAGAAAATCATGACATCACCAAAATGTGCAAAATTTCACTAATTTTTCAGACAGCTGGAGGAAGTTCCACTTTGCAATGCTCAGATGAAGTCCAGTTAAAGAACCGCTGGACACAGAAAAAAAGTCAGTGAAAGAGCCCATCCACATGAGCACTTGACTCTCTGGTACATTTCCTGGGGAACTTTATGTCTCTCTGGTACATTTCCTGGGGAAGCTTAGGGAGAATTCCTGCCGGGCAGGAAACATTGGAGATGTCTCACATCCCCACTCCATCCCTTCCCTTCTGCGCTGACTCCGCTGATTCCCCAGCTGCACTGTGCAACACAACAGTGCTCCTGAAAGCCGTCACAAGTCTGTGGACCAACAGTTGAATAAGACAACCATTTCTCACTGCCCATCAATTTCCTCCCAGCCCATTTCTCATTTTGTCCAAACTAGATTCCAGGCTTCATCCTTCTAGGCACACTCTTGTAAGTGCCCTCCAGCCCTGCTCTCTCACTTCTGCTCCTTGTAGATGGTAACAACCGGCCCCCGATGAACCTCACTTCGTGCCTCCTCCGCATATGTACCCAGAGAACTAAGTATCAGTGGGGAAAATCACCTAAACCGACTGACAGGCTTAATGTTATATTTATTATTGCAAACGGTAAACTGGCAATTTTACTACTGTTGCCATTTTAAATGCGGCAAAATTACTTTAAAGAGGCAAAATGTAAAACTGACAGCCGATTTCACAACAAAACAATGGGTGCTAGACACTGTAATTGTATCCACAGGGTACTGAAAAGAATAACTGTCATATGCAACAAAGACATTTTTCAGGAATGAAAGTAAAATAAAAACGTGTAGAGAGAAACAAAAACTGAGGTAACACATCACCAACAGCCCAAATGAAGGAAAATACTAAAGAACGATCTTTGGCAGAATGGAAATATTCCCACACAGAAGCCTAGAGAATTAGGAAGGGGAAAAAAAGCAACAAAAATGGCAAATACACAGAAGACACCCCCCCCAA
The DNA here is from genome assembly GCF_002201575.2 of Neomonachus schauinslandi. Classification (NCBI taxonomy): domain Eukaryota; kingdom Metazoa; phylum Chordata; class Mammalia; order Carnivora; family Phocidae; genus Neomonachus; species Neomonachus schauinslandi. The sequence goes on from NC_058412.1 coordinate 65,966,187, forward strand.
AAAATATTGGCTTTTGGAAATAATTTCTTATGAGCTTTAAAATAGATTATTTAAATTAACATCTAAATAAAGAGTAAGGTAAATGGACTTAAAGGGTACTGTAGATATCACATTGTTAGGGAAGAGAATAAAGACACCAATTAATATCAAATTTTGACCAGTTATGGTTGCATGTTGTACCTCTAGGAAAATACTAGTAAAAGAAACAAAAGAATATATAACGTCTAACCTAACAGAGAAAAAAAATGGAATAATAAAAAACTATATTTTTTATTTTTTACTTTTTTAATTAATTTTTTAAAAATAGGCTTCACCAAATAATACATTATATGTTAAAAAAAGAAAAAGAAGAAGAAGAAGATAGCAGGAGGGGAAGAATGAAGGGGGGGAATCGGAGGGGGAGACGAACCATGAGAGACTATGGACTCTGAAAAACAAACTGAGGGTTCTAGAGGGGAGGGGGTAGGGGGATGGGTTAACCTGGTGATGGGTATTGAGGAGGGCACGTTCTGCATGGAGCACTGGGTGTTGCACAAACAATGAATCATGGAACACTGCATCAAAAACTAATGATGTAATGTATGGTGATTAACATAACATAATAAAAAAAAAATAGGCTTCACGCTCAACATGGGGCTTGAACTCACATCCCTAAGATCAAGAGTTGCATGCTCTATTGACTGAGCCAGCCAGGTGCCCCTATCCATAAATGTTTAACAAGACGTTTACTAATGTGAAACAGTTTTTTTTCCCCTGGCCTTGAGGCCCCAAAAGACCTTTTTTTTCCTGGAACCTCATAATGGGACAGTGAATGATAGGGAGAAGCTATCTCTTCAGCTCTATGTGATGTCTAGACTAACAGACTGTTGATGGGTGGCATCCTTTATTGTATAAGCCAGGTACAAATTTATAAAATAATTTTTGAAAATAGAGATGGGAGGAAATTCTCCAGTGATCTGCCTTAAATCAGCAACAACTTTAAACGATCCTGGTATCTCAGTCAGTTATCAAACAAAAACAGTCGATTTAAATGAAGGCTAGGAAGAAGAAAAGGAAAGCAGAACTAATAAAACAAGGGGGAAAGAACATAGTAAGATACAAATTTAATTATAAATATGAGTAATTCCATTAAGCTTAAATGGGTAAATACCTTAATTTAAAAACAAAGGTTATGTGACTGCATAAAGAAACAAAACCCAACTATATGCTGCTTGCAAGGGACACATAAAACATAATGAGATACACTTGGAACTAATATAACATTGTCCATCAACTACTTCAATAAAAACAAACAAAACCACACAATGAGAAAGAAACATTGAAAATGATACAATGAAAAAAAGATATTCTATAGGAACACAGAGAGAAAGTGTGTATAACTGTTAATACCAAAGTAACTTTAAGGCAAAAAAATATTATTAAAGACAGAGAGGGACACTGGACATTTCAAAAAACACATACCCAGAAGACCATTGGTTATTATTCAAAGAGGAACTAAAAATGAAATTACAAACTCTCCCAAAAGCAATGAAAAGAACACATTTTACCAAAATCTATGGAACAAACCAAAAGCTGTATTCAGGGTAAAATGCTTAACGAACTTCATTATTAACTTAAATAGACTAAAACTAAAGGAAACTACAATGTGTGTTGAAGACTTAGAGAAGGATCAACAAAGAAATAAAGAGGGAATTAGTAAAGATGAAGGTTGAAATTAATGAACAGAAAACCAAAAAAAAAAAAAAAAGGTGAAATTATCAATAAAACCAAAAGCTGTCTTTTAAAATATACCAATGGATACATTCCTTCTGAACCTGATTAAGGAAAAAGGAGGAGAGAATAAAATTATATAAGATTAGGAATTTTCAAAAGATATATAACCACAGTACCAAAGAGACTTTTAAACTATAAAATCCAGAGGCACCTCGGTGGCTCAGTTAAGCATCTGACTCTTGATTTCAGCTCAAGTTCATGATCTCAGGGTCATGAGATTGAGCCCCACATCGGACTCCATGGGTTCGGAGCCTGCTTAGGATTCTCTCTCCCTCTTCCTCTGCCCCTCCTCCTGCTTTTGTATGTGCTTGCGCTCTTGTTCCCTCTCTTAAATAAATAAATAAATAAATAAATAAATAAATAAATAAATAAATAAATAAATAAATAAATAAAATATAAAATCCATAGCAAGAAATTTGAAAACCTAGAAAAACTGGATAATTTCCTAAGAAAACATAAATGGGGGCACCTGGGTGGCTCAGTCGGTTAAGTGTCTGCCTTTGGCTCAGGTAGTGATCCCAGAGTCCCAGGATTGAGTCCTGCATCAGGTTCCCTGCTTCTCAGGGAGCCTGCTTCTCCCTCCGCCTCTGCCTCTTTCTCTCTCTGTCTCTCATGAATAAAATAAAAATAAAATCTTAAAAAAAAAATGAATCTGGGAACAAGTAGAAAACTCAAACACACCAATTACAATAGACTAGATTGGAAAGGTGGTTAATAGCTCAGCATTGAGAAGGTACCAGGACCAAGTGATTTCATAACTTGTTTCAGCTAACTTAGTAACAGTAACTCCAATATTATTTAAGTTATTCCAGAATGAAGCAAAGGATGGAAAATGTCCTAACACATTTTATGAAGCCAGCAAAACCGATAGAGTAAAAATTTAAAAGAAGGAAACCATAATCCCACTTATAAATAGAGAGGCAAAAACTCTAAATAAAATATTAGCAAGTAATATTCAGTAATGATTCAAAAGAATAACACTCTGTGACTAATTAGAGTTTAATTTGAGGAACTCAAGAGTGAAATTCAATGTGATAAAGTATATTTGACAAAAATCAACAGCAAACTCTTCTACTTGATGAAATAAAACCATTTCAAATACAATCAGACCGAGATGCCCACTATTGCTATTATTCAACATTGCCTTGATGGGTCTGGTAAAGGAAATAAACACTGAAAAAAGGATACATTATTTTTGCTAATTACACATTTGTGTACTAACAAAATCCAATAACTATAGTTTACCAAAAAAGAATTAGTAGAATTAATGAGAACATTCAATAAGGTAACTCTGATATAAGATAAAAGTCATTAGGCTTTCCCTATTCTAGCATAAGCACACAGAAATAGAAATAGGAAAAGTATTCCATACACAATTGTGAAAAAGTCAATAAAATATTGTTATGGAATGAATGTGCCCCCCATTCATATGTTGATGCCTCATCCCCAATATGATGGCATTTGGAGGTGGGGCTTTTGGGAGGTAGGTAGATCGTGAGGGCGGAGCCCTCATGAATGAGATTGGTGCCCTTGTAACAAGAGGCCAGAGAGCTAGCTAGCTAGCTCTCTTTCTGCCATATAAGGATAGAATGAGAAGCTGGTGGTCTGCAGCCTAGCAGAAGACTCTCACCAGAACCTGACCATGCTGGCATTCTAATCTCAGATTTCCAGCCTCCAGAACTGTGAGAAATAAATTTCTGTCATTTATAAACCACCCAGTCTATGGGACTTTGTAACAGCGGCCCAAACTGACTAAGACAAAGATTTAGGAATAAAGTCAGCAAGGAAAGTACAAAATCTATATGATGATAATCATAAAAACATACTGAAGAATACATTTAAAAATCTGAGCAAATGAAATGAAATCCATATTTTTAGATGAGAAGATTTAATATCAATTCTCTTAATATCATAAAAGTGTGGAATCAAATAGCAAGTAAAATATGGGTTCCTAAAAGAGAAAAGGAACATTAGGTAAAAGCTGAAGAAATCTGAAAAAACTATGGACTTCAGTTAATACTAATGCATCAATACTGGTTCATTAATTGTAACATATGTATCATACCAATGTAAAATGTTAATAGGGCCAAGTGGGTGAGAAGTATATGGAAACTCTTGGTAATATCTTTACAATTTTTCCTGTAAATCTAAAACTGTTCTAAAAAATAAAGTTGTTGGGTATTTTTAAGATTTTATTTTTTTTAATATTTAGTTATATTAGAGAGAGGCAGAGAGAGACAGCACAAGTGGAAGGGGCAAAGGGAGAGGGAGAGAGATCTCAAGCAGACTCCCTCCTGAATGGGGAGCCCAATGCAGGACTGGATCCCAGGACCCTTAATTCATGACACAAGCTGAAACCAAGACTTGGACACTTAACTGACTGCACCACCCAAGTGCTCTTAAGATTTATTTTTTAAGTAATCTCTACATCCAGTGTGGGGCTTGAACTCATAACGCCCAGATTAAGAGTCTCATGCTCTACCCACTGAGCCAGCCAGGCACCCCTAAAGCTTATTTTAAAAAGCATATTTGTAAGACAATCGGGGAAGTTTTTTTAAAAAAACAGATATAATTCCTTGGGGCACCTAGGTGGCTCAGTCGGTTAATCATCCAACTCTTGATTTCGGCTCAGGTCATGAGATTGAGCCCCGCGTCAAGCTCTGCACTCAGCCTGGAATCTGCTTAAGATTCTCTCTCTCTCCCTCTGCCCCTCCCCCCAAGAGTGCACTCTCTCTCTAAAATAAATAAATAAACCTTTAAATAAATAATTAAATAATAAAAATAAAAAACAGATATAATTCCAATTAAATGAATAAGAGTATCTTAAAGTTTAAAGAGAAAATAAATGCCCAAGGAAGCAAATAAATGAATAAAAAAAATAGTGAAGGGAAATATCCTACAAAGACACTGTAATTAAATCAATATGAAGTATTAGTCTAGGAATAGATAAATAGACCTAGTAGGGGACCAGAAGAGAACCCAGGAATAAAATCCAGTTTATATGCTATGTCAATATACGATAAAATGATTTCAGTTCTATGGGGAAAGACTGATTATTTAATAGTAATGCTGGCACAATTGCTATCCAGCTGGTAAAAAATAGTCCCCAATCCCATACTATAAATAAAAAACAAATTCCAAATGGAATAAATGTGTAATATAATAAAGCATCAAAAAGTTAGGACAACACTTACAATCTGTTTCTTAACCAGAAAGAAAAGATAACCATATTTGAGTTTATAAAAATTAAAACAATCTATGTTGCAAAAGCCATCATAAATAAACAAAACTAATGAATAGGCAAAGGATAGATTTGGGGAAATACTTGCAAAAGAGATAACAGATAATGAGTTAGTAATCATTACCAATATAAAAAGAGCTCTTAAAAATTGGCAAGAGACAAACAGTCCCATAGAAAAATGGAGAAAGGATGTGAAAGGGAGTTAGTTCATGAGAACAAACCCACATAGCCACAAGCATGAAGATGCTCAAAATAACCAGTAATTAGAGAAAAGCAAATTACAGTGAAAAAATAATACATCGCTCTACACCCAATCAGATAAAAGAAATTGGAGAGCAATAATACCAATTGCCCACAGGATGAAGAGGGAAAAAATGTAAATTGTTTACAGCTGTTTTGAAAAGCAGTCTGACAAATATTTTTTAAATTAATAGTACACAGACATGTCAACCACACTTCTGGGAATCTATCTCCCAAATATGAAATCACCAGTAGAATATTTATTATGGCATTGCTCTTACTGGAAAAAAAAAAAGAGAAACAAAATGAATTCTCAGCAATAAGATAATAAATAATGGTACATTAATACTGTGGGGAATATTAAGCAGCTATTAAAAAGAATGAATTAAAGCTCTACCATTTGACTTGGATGGGTTTCCCTGGATGTATTTTTGTTTTGTTTTGTTTTCTAATTCCAGTATAATTAATACACAGTGTTCTATTCAGGTCTACACTATAGTGATTCAGCAATTCCATACATTACTTAGTGCCCATCATGGTAAGTGTACCCTTAATCCCCTTCACCTATTCCACCCATCCCCCACATACACCCCCACTCTGGTAACCATCTTTTTGTTCTCTATAGTTAAGAGTCTGCTTTTTGGTTTGTCTCTTTTTTTCTTTGTTCATTTGTTTTGTTCCTTAAATTCCACACAAGTGAAATATGGTATTTGTCTTTCTCTGACTAATTTCGCTTAGTATTATACTTTCTTGGTCCATCCATGTTGTTGCAAATGGCAAGATTTCATTCTTTTTTATGGCTGAGTAATATTCTGTTGTATATATATATAACATCTTCTTTAACCATTCGTCTATGAATGGACACTTGGGCTGCTTTCATAACGTGGCTATAGTAAATAATGCTGCAATAAACATAGGTGTGCATATATCTTTTTTAACTAGTGTTTTCATTTTCTTTGTGTAAATACCTCATAGTAGAATTACTGGATCATATGGTAGTTCTTTTTTTTTTAAAAGATTTTATTTATTTATTTATTTATTTGAGAGAGAGAGAGAGAGAGAGAAACAGCATGAGAGGGGATAGGGTCAGAGGGAGAAGCAGGCTCCCCGCCGAGCCGGGAGCCCGATGCGGGACTCGATCCCGGGACTCCGGGATCATGACCTGAGCCAAAGGCAGTCGCTTAACCAACTGAGCCACCCAGGCACCCCTCATAGGGTAGTTCTATTTTTAATTTTTTGAGGAACCTCCATACTGTTTTCCAGAGTGGCTACACCAGTTTGCATTCCCACCAACAGTGCCCGAGAGTTCCTTTTTCTCCACATACTTGCCAACAGTTGTTGTTTCTTGTGTTTTTTTATTTTAGCCATTCTGACAGCTGTGAGGTGATATCTCAGTGTGGTTTTGATTTGCATCTCCCTGATGATGAGCAGTGCGGAGCACCTTTTCATGTGTCTGTTGTCTATCTGGACATCTTCTTTGGAGAAATGTCTATTCGTGTCTTCTGCTCATTTTCTGATTGGATTATTTGTTTCCTGGGGATATTTTTGAATCTTAAAGTGAGATGCACAGAAGTGTGTACACCATGATCCCATTTTTAAAAAGCAAATATTGCTCATAACCCAAAACTTTTTGTGCACCCAAGTGTGTGTGTGTGTGTGTGTGTGTGAAGGTGAATATGGAAACAAACACGGGAAGAAGCCCTCCCAGTTGCTAACATAGATTACTGGTAGTACTGGGAAGGAAGAAGGGGTGTGCAGGGGTTGAAAAGAAAAACCGGGCAGAATGTATATGATATGATTACATTTATGTGAAGGATATTAATAAAAAACCTGCTACAACATGGATTAGGATATAACATGATAGGCATGAGCATCTATCCTCCCGTGCAGCCCCCAGTCCTAATACTTCATAGTCATTTGGCACTTTATCATTTTTTTAACTACTTAGTTCTATACAACATAAGTCTCACAATCTTTTCTGCATTTTGGACAATCCTACTGAAAATTAGTTTTTCATTAACTGTTACCATACATTTTATGAAACTGAATTTTTAGACCCCACTTTCCAAGTTGGGTTACAAGTTTTATACACAACGTATGTACTTATACATAAAGAAATTAGAAAAAATAAGGAGTTAGTGGTTATATGTTTACTGATTGATGAATGTCTATAAAATGAAAAAACTAGTTACCGGAAAATATGCATAACGTAGTCTATTTTGGTAAAAACAAGCAAAATCCTAACTATAAATGCTTAAATACTTTAAAGTGAAAGAGAAAGCTTCAGAAAGTCTTCACAAGGCCACAGGCCCGGGGTTCCATCAAGAGGAGGGAAGCAGAGGTGAAGGGGCAAATTACTAGCTTTGCTTTTTTACCTCTCAGCATCTTACTACTTCACTTATTACAATAAGCAAAAAAGTATTACTTTTGAAATCTGAAAACATTAAGTAATGAAAACAAAGATAAACTGCAAACAATAAAATAAATTGGGTATGACTTAGCACTTTTGTCATAAGATCCGTTATGAAGATTAAATGAGATAAACCATGTGAAGCGTGTAGCATATTACCTAATACTGCAAATACTCAGCAAATGTTAGCTATTTTTTATTTTAAAAAAATACTACAGAGAACAGTGGAATTTATGAAACTGAAAAGAGAAGGCCTTTGTATATGACAGGGCACTGTTTTCCTTACTACTGAACCCAGGTCTCCTTTGGAATGTAAGGACTCATTATGGTAGCCCTAAAACTCATAAAACACACTTTTACCAACAGTAAAAATAAAATTACAATTAGATAAATAAGATACTTAATAAAAAGTAGAGAGCAGCCTTTTTGCCCTGAAGCCTACTTTAAAAACTTCAAGAACCAGGAGTGCCTGGGTATTAAGCATCCAACTCTTGATTTTGGCTCAGGTCATGATCTCAGAGTTGTGAGATTGAACCCCATGTCAGGCTCTGTGCTGGGCATGGAGCTTGCTTGAGATTCTCTCTCTCCCTCTCCCTCCACCCCTTGCAATGCTCGCATGCTGTATCTCAAAAAATTAATTAATCAATTAATTAAAAGAACTTCAAGAACCATCCAAAGGCTTTTGCTTCTTCACAACCACTTTGGATGAGAGATACATGGGCCCAAGATGTTTCCCCCATGTTAGAAGAGACAGAACACAATTCAAATAGATTAAAGAGTGACACCATTGCTTTTTTGGAGGGCCTGCCCAAGTGGGAAATCCATTCCTAAATGTACAAATTCCATTCCCAACTCTGAAGATTTCCTTGCTGGTATGCCTAAAAACATGTTAGTTTAGTTATAATCTACAAACTGAATTTGGTCCATCAATACTATTCTTAGTGTCCAATGAAACATTAAAATAAGTTCATTAATAGCATGAGTGCATTATTAGTCTTGCTACTTACATGGAATTGACTTTCTCTTCGGGGCCTTGCACTTGGCCTGTCACAGTGCCTTTGCTGGTATTCTTCACCCAGCCAACCACTCCTATTTTCTTAGCCTCACCTTCTGTGTACTGGTTTTAGGAGAAAATAAATGAAACAAAATCCAGCATTAAAAAATGTAACTGATAGTTTTTTTCCTACAATCCATGCCAAAAATTCTGTAGCTGACCTACAATCATACCTGTTTACAAGACCTTCACCTAAATGGGATCTTATTAAATTCCACTTTCAGGAAAGCAAATATTATGAGAAAATAAACTGATAGTGGGAATTACTTCAGAAAACAGTTTCCATGATGTGTTTTGGGATCCATCAAATTCAGTTGCATGGCCCCTATACCTTCTAACACTCAATTACATTGTCTGGATTCCACATGATCATCACTCCAAGATCTTCAATCACTGAGGGAAAATACTGAATCATGATCAATATACGGTATTCAATTAAAAGATTCTGATGTCTTCCATTGGCTATGGACTTGCCACACAAATGTTACAATTGTCTATAGGTAAGTTTATTTCTCCTATTATTCTTTACAGTCTTTTAAAAATTCCTCTTCTCAGTTCTAAATTCAGTTACGCTGACAAATGAAAACCTAGCAACATTTTGATTTTGAACTATTTTATCGACATCATACAAAATTCTTGTGGATGCTATCTACGGAAATTTTTTAAAAACACGGTCTTCTGTTTGGAGGTCAGAGTGACCAAGAATCTACACACTCTACATCCCCAACCAAACAGAGATGGTTACAGCTAGGATTTATGGTGAAGCTGGTTCTGAAAATGATAATGAAAAAGGAGACAATCTGAACTGTGGGGTAGGGAACTATCTCAAAACGAGGAGACTTCACTGGTTGGGAACATGCTAGAACCCTCAGAGGTTAGGAACAGAGAGCTAATCTAGTGACTGCTAGCTCAGGCAATAGGTGAAAACACATGCACATTTTACTTTTAGGAAAAAAGTATATTAACAAAATAAAAATTTTAAAAGTAATAAGGAGTCTTAACTTGTCTTAATCCCTGAGAACCACTTCCTTATGCAACATGAGCATTTTTTATCATGCAATTCAAGATAGAGACATTTGCCTGGAGGGCTTCTTCCATCCAGAACAAGGACCAAATCTCATACTTTATATTCAGTAAACCTAACCAAAATGTTTAATTTGATTATCCAGTAGAGATACTTTTGAAATTCATACAAAACATTAACTACAAACTAGGCAGGCTGTAATGCTTTTGATAGACTACTTTCAAAAGACAACTATAATAAAAAATCTCAAGCAGTAATTTGGAAGAAATACAAGTACTTCATTTACCATCAAGGACAGAAAATAAGCACTAGACCAGCACTAAGTAGAAAACTGCTCTATCTCTGTAAACAGAAATAACAAGTGGGGGGGGGGGGAAACCAAAAAAATCACTTACCATTCTGAAGCAAACACCTGTATAAAAAAAAAGATAAAAAGAAATGTCAGTTTGTTTAACTTTTAAAAAATTATGTATCTCCTGACTTCACTTTCATCTATTTTATTAAATAGTAAGTAAATGAACAAAAACTTTCATATCTGAACATATTCAGAGAATGTTTTTTAAAATTACTTTCTTTTAAAATAAAAACAGAAAAGGAAGACTTTTTGGAGAAAAATAGTATTATTCTGAAACCAAAGAATCATGAAAAGCCACACTGCATATTCATTCTATTTCAAAAGGGTAAATAAAACAAAATACTTATTACCAAGGACAGTTAAGTATATTTGGCATACAACTTACCCATCCTCAGCTTTTAGAATTTCTTCTTTAAGTGAAAGGAATAAATTCAAATTTGAATGCAATAAAACATTTCTTTTTTTATTTTAATCCCATATTCTGGAAAAAGCAAAACTATGGGGACAGGAAATTGATCAGGTTTGCCAAGGGCTGGGGGAAGGAGAGCTGCAAAGGGGCAAGAGGGAAATTTCTGGGGTGAAGGCACTGCCCTGCATCTCAACTGTGGTGGTCATTAAGTGATTATATGCATTTTTCAAAACTCATTAAACTATACACGAAAAAAAGGTGAATGTTACTGAATTTAAATTATATCTCAACTGAAAAAATGTTTTAAATACATTGGGAAATCATAAGTGATAAATCAAACCAATATCCAAAGAGGTCAAAAGATAGTGCCTATATAGAGAGCAATTGAGCCTACTTAAAAAGATACAGAAGAGATCGATGGTTTAGATAA
>NC_058412.1:65977132-66110618 GCF_002201575.2 Neomonachus schauinslandi
AAGATACAGAAGAGATCGATGGTTTAGATAATGTTATGTATTTTGTAAGCAGATTTATAATAACAGGGGGTATCATTTGTTTTCTGATGATAGCGTATTGTGGTATCAAATGAGGATGAAGAAAAAGAGTAGTAATGCAATAAAGATAGGATATATCACAAATGGAATTTTTATAGGGCTATAAAGATATTTTAAAAGATACATATAAAATGGGGAGAAATGATGAGTGGCAAGTATTGATCTGAAGGGGAATCAGAAAGGCAATTTGTTATATAGATGGAAGGAAAGACAGTAGCTTGTAGATATGCAAGGATTTGGCAGAAAACTCACAGAGAAACTTCAGCTAAAGCCAACCATGTAGAAGAGAGGGACGGAACAGAAAACAGGCCGAACTGTGAAAAGTGTGCAGTCGTTTTATCCTAAGCCTGAGGGGAACCCAAAAAGACGCTGCCCAAGAAGCATTAAAGGTTTAGGGCAGGGCTGTGTTGGGCCCATTACCCCGAGGTCCTCCACAGCCAGCAGCCCCCTGTGATGTCAGCATTAGGAAAAGAAAGCCAGCCAACGGAAGTAAACAGAAATTGGAAACATCTTGTCCGGCACTTTCCTATTCAAAGAACAGCCCAATGCCCAACAGCACCAGCAGAAGTGGAGTTTTTCAGATAATCATATTCTCAGGCCCCTTCCCCAGACCTCCGGAAACAAACTCTGCAGGTGGAGTCCAGGAATCAGGTTTTAGCATCCTCCCCGGGTGATTCACAGGCCCACGAAAGTGTAGAACCAATGGGTGGTGCTACCTTAATGGAAGGCCTGGGAAAGGTTTGAAAAGGACTTTTTTTTTTTAAGATTTTATTTATTTATTTACTTGAGAGAAAGAGAGCATGAACGGGGGATAGGGGCAGAGGGATAGGGAGCCTGATGCGGAACTCGATTCCAGGACCCTGAGATCATGACCTGAGCTGAAGGCAAACACTTAACCGACTGAGCCACCCAGGCGTCCCAGGACTTTTATTTCCAATCAAGAACTGCATCGTAAAGGGAAAAGTCTTGTAGGGTATTGCAGATCTGATGCCTTTCTGGATGACGCTGTTCAGGTTCATGTTGGTAACTAAATCATGTGCTTGCAGAGCAATGTTCCTTCACCTATTTTACAAGCCCACAGCACTACAGGAATGGAGCTTCAGACAATAAAAAGGCAAAAAAACCCTCCCCTGTGCCCTCCTTGGACCTGGTGTTGGAGCAGCCCACGCAGCCCTTCACTTAGATTGTCACTTAGTTAAATATTCAAAACCATGTCACTGCACTCACTTTACAAATTATTCCTAGCCCCAAACTTCATTTAAGACTTACCAAAAAAAAAAAAAAAGCTGATTCTGTTTCAATGTTTTTAGAAACATGGGTAATACTGTTTTTATGCCCTAGTCCAAATTATCATTTCTCAACAGCCTCCTTAACTCGTCTCCCTGCTTCTAGTTCTGCCCTCCTACAGTCTGTTCTCTATAAAACACCCAAGGTGATTTTCTCTTCTTAAGTAATGTCGTATCACTTTCTTCCCCAGCTTAAAACCCTCTACTGGCTCATCATTACACTCAAAATAAGAGGTGTCCTACTGGCCACAGCCTCCAGACTCCCTCCCCCATGAATCTACCTCATGTTTTAGGACTCCCTCTTTGCTCTCTCCATTTCAGACACATTTGCCTCCTTCGTGCTCCTCAATATGCCAAGCATATTCCTGCCTCACAGCCTTTGTATGTACTATTCCCTCTGCCTAAAATGCTCTTCCCCTGACCTTCTAATGACTAACTCCATCTCCTTCATGTCTCTGCACAAATGTCATCTCCTTAGAAGTATTAATGAAGGATGGTTGGGAGAAAGGCAGGCAGGGACAAAGGCCCCCCACCCCACCCCACCCCCGCTCTAAGAGGAAACCACCCTTAAAAGGATTTTACACCACCCTGGACGGAGCCGTCCAACCTTTCCCAGGTGATAGGTAGATGACAAAAACCTGATTGGGTGACAGGCGCATGGAGGGTTAATAAGATTAAAACAGCCTTCCAACAAACCCATAAAATCCCCTAGACTTAGAAACTCTGGTGGCAACCCTCTTGGGTCCCCTCCCTCTTCAGGAGCTTTGCACTATCGCTCAATAAACTTTGCTTTACTATCACTCAAAAAACTTCCCTTTGCTGCCCACCACTCTTCCTCTGGTCTGCCTCTTCATTCTTCAAAGCGGTGTGACCAAGAACCACGGGCACTAAAGGAAAAAAAATCCTGTAACAATATGTCCCCTGACCAGTTCATCTAAAACAACAATGCACCCCATATATTTCCTGTATATGTATAGTACTGATTACCATATGACATTACAAGACATTTGTCTACTTTTTTTTAATTTCCTGTCTTCACTGAAAGTTCTATTAGGACACGACTTTTTTCTGTCTTGTTCACCACTGTGTTCCCGGCACCTAGATCAGAGCTTGGCACATAGCAGTTGAATAAATGAATGAAAGATAAACCAGCTGATAAGTATTTAAGTGAAATACTTAACTCTCCTGTAATAATTCCTTATTAATATTGCAAATATACATACAGGCAGATTGATTAGACTTTAATTCAAAATGATGATAATAAATTTACTGCATTCCAGAGCTGGGAAGAATCTCAAGAATTCTGTGCTGATTCTAGCAGAACTTTACCTAAATAATACATAGTGTTATGAAAATTAGTAATGGGAAATTTGACTCAAATGGAGTTGGGAGGTTTAAGCAGGGGGAGCTCTCACGCCCTGCCATTCATAGTCCATTGCAGACCCAACAGGAAGTGAGGGACTTGACCTTACCCAGGCTTGACCTTGCACATAGATAGTACTCTGCTACTGCAGCCTAAGGAAGAAACACTTTCCTCATTCCCTGCCCCCTCATCTGGGCAACAGCTCAGTCAAAGAGAAGCCACCACACTTGGAATTCCCAGTTTACCCCACTGGAGTTTTAGTTCATAACGGCCTTCCCAAAGTACCCCTTTTGTCCTTAAAAAAGCATGCCTCTCCTTTGTTGCCCAGACTCACCTAAGGTTGTGCCCCAACTTGTTTGTCCTGATTCACAATTCTCTTTTATTCCCAAATAAACCCTTTTTTGCTGGTAAAATAACTGGCAGTTTTACTTTTAAAGTTAACATTACATGTATACATACATATTTAGTATATAAAATAAAAGATAGCAAGAAGCCACTAGATAATGCCTAATTTGGCAAAAAAAGAACTATTAATATCAACATGTTGTTTATAAATAAAGACATAACAACCACAAGAACGGGAAAAAGTAAAGGTTAAATCGGTCGTCTTATAGAACTTAACAGGATTTGAGATGAGAGACTGAAGCAGAATGTGTGGCTGTATTTATAACTATGAGCAATATGGCACACTCATTTATTAAACAAATCTTAAAACAATAGAGCTAAAGGACTGCCATTTAAGAGACATAATTTTAGGCTAAGTTCATACTGCTTGACAAACCAGGTAGAAAATGGAAATGTTGCCCATTACTCTAGGCAGTGACAGATGGACAACAAAACATAAGACTGAAATAAATCATGTATGAAAGATTCAGTATGGACTTAACAGAAACTTAGTTTGTCTTGGTTATCGATCTAATGTTTTGAGGTTGAGACCATGGAGATCAAAGATTTCCTGGAATAAATCCTTCTGTGTCACTAGCTGGGAAAGAATACAGAATGTAATCATTACTGTTAAATTTACTTAATTTATAAATATCTGTGGCAGACATTGCTAACTGCCTACACAGAATCCATTCTCCCCTTCTAACTTTCTAACAGATTCTGATTTTACTCGGGGCAGCAACATGCCTTTCTATAGTTCCTGTCTTCCTTGTAAGAAGAGTGGCCCATGAGATGCGAGCCATGTCCCTGGTGGAAGACTTCAGGAAAGTGCGTTGACAGGACTGACACGGCCGGTGGTTTCGCCCTCATAGCCTCCCTCTTCCTGACTGTAGGTTGAATATCATGATGGAGCTATAGCAGCCTTCTTGAAACCATGAGGAAAAGGCCAAGGACATCACAATGGCCTCGGCCCTGACCCCCCTGAGGGGAATGGGGAACGACTGCTAAAGGGAAATGTGAGGGAGGGTTTCTTTTTGGGGTGATAGAAATGTTCTGGAATTAGTGGTGATGGGTGCAAAAACATCGTGACTACTGGAAAAAATCACTATATGTTTAGTATGCTTTGAACACTTTAAAAGGGTGAGTTTAATATTATGTGAATTATATCTCAATTTTTTAAAATGTCACCCCAAAAAAAAAAGGAGAGCAGAAAACAGGACCGTGGTGTAGTCCTTCCTGCCTCTTTCTGTCAAACAGGGCAGTCATTCTCCCATTGTGGTCACCAGACAACCTCCCTAACTTTTCCTTTCACCCCACACAAAAACACTCTGGGGAACAGAACATCTTGAAGAACCGGGGCCAGAACTAAATGGTGGAGCTCTCTCTGGACTTTGCAACCTATTTCTAGAGGAGAAAGCTTCTGAGCCTCCACGGTAGTTCCTTCTTTGAGGAGGAATATCCATTAGTGTGACACTCTTGGCCACTCTACCCTGTCCCTACTCCTCCTCAGGGACATGCAGGGGCTTATCTAACTGGTAAGTTCAGAAGGAGAAACAAGCATAGCCCAGTGCTTCCTCTTCTTCCTCCTCCTGGGAGTGAGTTTCCCTCGGGGATCAGGGATCTTATGTGTCTCCCGGTTCCACGTGTTAGGGGAGCCCTGCCTGTGCCGGGGTGAGTGTGTTTCATTCTGCACTGAGATTGTTGTGAAATCCACTTACCTGAAGATTCACACCACGTTCCCAAACTTCTGCTTCACTCTTCGTCTTCCTCGTCAAGAACTCACATAATTAAGAGGGGTGTTATTTATTAGGCCCCTTAACCACAACCCCACAGGAATGTGCATCGAGAGGTGTCAGTCCATTCACTTTGTGAAGCAGTGAACCATGCGAGAATTAACCATCCAAAGCTCCATAACCCACTTGGAATTTTCTCAGAATCTTTCTGAGAGTCCTGATCCCTAGTTTGAAGCACTTGGGTACAACAGACGGAGATCCGTATAGAAAGAAAAAGCAAACATGGAGATAGATTCTCTGCAGTTTATCATTGGCCCTGGCTGGAACAGAGCACTCCTGGGACTGGGCCTGTGTTGGAAGAGATGCTTCTATGGGCTTCCATGGCCTCTCTGGCCCCGCTTCCACCTCGCTTGTTAAAGAGAAGGGAAGCTGATATGACACATGCAGGTTTTTTACAGACACACTGCTCTGGAAACTGGGACAGAGACATCAGCCCCTTCAGTTATGAAAGACTCCAAACACACGCTGCTGAGTCGAGGCTCAATGGGCCGCAATTGTGCAAAGATGTGTCAGTGAGAGCCTTTGAGGTGAATATTTGCAAAGCAAATCTTACTTTAAATTCACAAAGAAGCACCGATATTTAAAGAAACCATGATGAATTTTTTTAATCAGAGAGAGAGAGAGAGCACAAGCAGGGGGAGCGGCAGGCAGAGGGAGAAGCAGACTCCCACTGAGCAAGGAGCCCGATGTGGGACTCGATCCCAGGACCTTAGGATCATGACCTGAGTTGTAGGCAGCCGCTTAACTGGCTATGCCACCCAGGCGTCCCTCATCCCGATTTTGTAAAGCAATCTCAAAAAAAATTATTTATGTTTGTAGTCCAATAAGTTACTCCTATTCTGAATCTCAGTTAATATTGTCAAAAATCAACTGCCAAATTTCTAAAGCACAGGTAAACCAACAGAGGGCCACAATCCATTTCTATGACTGTCATTAGTATTCACCCAAGAGCTGGTAAAGCATCAA
Source organism: Neomonachus schauinslandi (assembly GCF_002201575.2). Classification (NCBI taxonomy): domain Eukaryota; kingdom Metazoa; phylum Chordata; class Mammalia; order Carnivora; family Phocidae; genus Neomonachus; species Neomonachus schauinslandi. The sequence continues at coordinate 65,983,003 of NC_058412.1, forward strand.
AGCATCTATACACAGCTTAATCAATTTCCCTTTCAAATTTTCAGGTATTATTCTAGATGTAACTGTAATGAAAGATTTAGAGGAACATTTTAAGCCATGCCATGGTTACGAATACTCCAAAAATACAGAAGCTCAGTCCTCTGCTCCCCTATCCCTTATCCCACAGTCCCCAGTGCAGCAGAAATTGGTGGGGGAATACGTGGAGCTTCTTGAGAACAGGGAGATTAAAATATAAGGGATGGAAAGGGTGGGGGGAAGAGTAACTTAACAGTGGAGAAACCTGATGAACACTATCTCAGCCAGGTGATTGAGGTTAACATCAACAGCGACAGTCACAGTGATAGTACGTCCCTTGATACTGTGTAATGAGAATGGCACTTTGCCTGGTCTCCCTCAAAATAACCCAAAACCCCAGTCGTACTCTGACAAAAATACCAGACAAATCCCAACTGGGAACTTTCTACAAAGTACCTAACCTCAAAGTATTCCTCAAGACTGCCAAAATCACTGAGAACAAGGCAAGTCAACAAAACTGTCACAGCTTAAAGAAGCCTAAGGAGACAAGACGACCAAATGTAAAGTGATATCCTAGATGAATCCTGGAACAGAAAGAGGACTTTAGGTTAAAAACTAAGAAAATCTGAATAAAGTATAGACTTTAGTTAATCATAATGTATCAATATTGGCTCACCAGTTGGGACAAATGTACCATACTAATGTAAGATTTTAATTAAAGAAACTGAATGTGGGGTATACAGGAACTTCCTACAGTATCTTCCAACTTTTCTATAAATTTGAAACTATTCTAGAACACAACATTTATTTTTTAAAAAGGCAGAGGAAGAGAAGCAGCAATGAAAAGGCAACAGCAACCAAAGGCTCTCTATGTCAACTTTGCAGACGCTCCTGAGAAGTGAATCCAATATTGGTAATACTGTTTCTATAAGTGTATTTTCCTGAATTTCAAACAACCAAGTTAGAAACTAATTCTTGGAATATAATCTGTTTGTAAATTAGGCTGTGTGTATTTGAGAACAAGGCAGGTAATACTTGACCCCTAGAATGTTTTGACTGCCTTTTATCACCAAGGATGTCTTCAAACATTCAAAACACAAATATAACAAACCTTGTTTTGGGTTGGAAAATATTTTCTATCATAAATTCCATCAAGCCAGTTTAATTCATTGACCAATTTTCCATCAGGACAGGACAATTAAATCATTTTCCATATCTTCCATGTTCATTGTGCTATCACTGAAACCATCTTCATTGGGGATATTTTCCATTGAAGTATTTTACTGACAATTTTATTTGTCAATCTGTTTTGTCCATATTAAATGTTCCCAATTACAGCTACTTCCATTGTAAATTTATTTTCATAGCCATTATTTCTAGCAAGACAGCTTTCACTAAGATTTTATTATTCCATACTTTTAGAAGTTAAATTTACAATGTTCCCTCTAATTATTATTCATTTATATTATTTTTGATTACTGTCGATTACTTCTACATAATCATTATGACTCAGACAAAAAGCTAATGGTTTGTATTATTTCTTAAGTAATCCATGAGAAAATAGTGAGTTTTATGAGACAGAGATACAGACTAATATACAGAAATAGTGGCAGTGTCAACAAGCAACAGAGAGAGAGGCAGAGGTCTGACTCCTTACGGACCAGGTCAAACTTCCTTGGAGCCAAAAGTACCATAAAAATGTCCTCTGGGTCATCCAGAATGGTCCAAATAACTTAGTCCAAATGTCCTACACCAGTGTATATATGTGTTTGGTGCATAAGTTAGGAAGAAGGCAAAATAAAGGTGGAAAAGTATTGAGAGAAGAATCAAGAGATTATAATGATTAAGAGCATGGGCTCTGGTATCGGACTGTCAAGGTTCAAATCCTAGCACCACCACTTAACTCACTGTTACTGGGAAAATTACTTCTCTATGCCTCAATTTCTCCACCTGTTAAATGAGGGAAATGTTGAGGTCACAGTGTTGAGGATTCAATGAGACAACAGAGGTAAACCTTGGGTACAGAGCATGGCACATCCTAAGTTCTCAGCAAATGTCAGTGTATATGTGAGCAAACATGTGATTGTGAATTTGTCTTACATACTGTGCCTTAATAATCAATAGTTTGCATGTACTCTTCCATTTAACATACTGCAAACTATGGAAGTTAGCCCTAAAGCTGATTTTTTAAAAAAATATTTTGTTTATTTATTTGACAGTGAGAGAGGGAACACAAGCAGGGGGAGTGGGAGAGGGAGAAGCAGACTCCCAGCTGAGCAGGGAGCCCAATGCGGGGCTCGATCCCAGGATCCAAGATCATGACCTGAGCCGAAGGCAGACACTTAACCACTGAGCCACCCAGGCGCCCCTAAAGCTGATTTTTTAAATCCCACTATTTGTGTAGTACATTCCTCTTTTTTATATTTGTAATGCTGCCCAAAATTGATCTTCACATACCATATAACCACCATATGCACAAAAGTACAGTTATATTGTTAAAATCGAGAGAAACACCTTATGTATTAACAGAAAAACACCACATAATGGAAAAGCACAGGTTTTAGAATTTGAGAGATGCAGGACCAAATCCCATTTGTCAACTAAGGACTGGTCCAAGTTAGTGAACTTCTCTGTATCGGTTTTCTCATTGTGAAAACAGGAATAAGACATATATCTCACAAAATTGTGATGAGGATTAAGTAAACAATAGTAAGATGCTCAGCACATGGAACATACCCCATAAATGTCACGTGCACAGACACATACACGCACTCCTTAACCACTGCCATTTCTGTCCAAATATTTTGTCAGGTGGTCTCTGCCACCATTTTCATATTTTATGTCCTGTGCTTCCAATGACTTATTGTGGTAGTTTTCAATCCATAATACCAGACGGTTGGGTGTACCCAAAGACCTTCTATAGGGTACAAGGCCATGGATAATTTTAAGAAAATCAATTTCCAGATCTTCAACATTCACATGTATTCTTTCCTGACATGGGCCTGTCTGAGAAAGTACCTGTGCTCTGAGGTGGTTCTCCTTTCCTACCTCCCTTTTCACAACCACCTTTGAAAGAAAAGCCCATCTATTTACAAAAAGCATACTCTTGCCCATCTTTAATCTGACCCTGTACATTACTTCAAAGTGTAAAAACCTCTAGCATACCAAAATAAAGTATACTTCCTTTAATCAAGGTTCCATAAATACCCCCAGCTTTATCCTTAAGAAATAAATTTCCAATACAAATTTTCCTTTTAAATTGAATGTTTATCATGTCTTTAAATGTATTTTTATTATCTTCATGATTGTGTTCCAATAATAATCACAATAGCAACTCAAGCCAGAAGAAAAAAAAATAATAGAGCTTTATGGTCCAAGAAAATTAAGAAAATATATCTAAATGTATATGTGTATATATACACACACACATACTATACATATATATTGCAAAAAAAGCTTGATAGTGTGATCAATAAACTCTCAAACATAACAATGGGATAAAATGCTGTGGGGAAAGTAGAATGGAAATCAAACTCAGAGGAAAGGTATGATGTAAAATTTCCCAACGTTAAAAAGCTTAAATTTAAATGAATAACGGTAAATAGTAAATCACTACCATATTTATATTCCATTGGATAAATTTCAGAGTGATTTAACATTTTAATTTAGAAATAACAATGGCAAAAATAAGCCAGACATTACATCCTTTGCAACTATTTAAATTTAGGATGAAACAAAAATTAGACAACTTAATTCTTCTAAAAGCTACAAGGCCGGGGGAGGGTGGGGGGAGTGTAATCTCTGGCAGAGTGAACCATCAAACATCATCCAGGGGTCCTTTCTGAAACTCAAGTCAGCCCGGTAATTTAAGTGGCATGAAACGGGGGCCACTAGTTCAAAGGCCCTCTCTGCCTTTCCCACCCAGCCTTGTTCTTTCCCTGCCTGCCGGACGTCCCCCGACCCCGCACCCCTTCACTCCGCGGGTTCGGAATGCCTTTCTCCCTCCCCTCGCCCCCGCTACCCCGGCGTTCTCAGCTCTCCCTCCCCCGCCTACCCCAGCTCTCCAGCGCAGGCGCGCTTCGCTTCCTTTCCCACCCGCGGCTGCTGTGTCATGGCAGAGCGGAAGTCCCTGCCTCCCCGAGTGTGGCGGGGGGTCAGGGGGTCGTTAAGATGGGTGGCACTTCTGGTAGCTTTCTCCCCTTCCTCCCCTAACGCCTCTTTGACATCCCACTGTAGGGGGGGGCGGTCCCCTACCCTGCACTCTCCCGAACACTTCGTAGTCCACGGATTTGAGTCGCCCGGCGGCAGACATGGCGGCGGCAAGTCCTCTGCCGAGGAGCCGGAGCGGGGTTCGGGACGCGGCAACTGCGGCGGCCAGGAGAGGGAGGGGGCACATGGGATCTGTCGGCGTACCCCGCGCCTGTCACCGGCCCGGGAAGCGAGCGCGCCGGGGTCACGCGTCGGAAGGCGGCAAATGAACGGCGGGTGCTGGGAACGGGGGTAGCTAAGGACACTAGACGGAGAGAGCGCTCGGCCCCTGGCGCCGAGGCCTCCCTCCTTGCCCTCCCCTCGCATACGGAGCGAGACTGGCTTCCCCGGGAGGGATGCGCCGGTTCTGCGCTCCCTGCGATTCAATTAACTCGGGGCTCATTTCTCAGTGTTGGTAAATAAAAGCCGGATTCTGTGCCCAGATGTCGATAGTGTGGTAACCAAACGTGGTTGCTTTTGAAGTGAAAGATCTGCTAGCTTGGTGCTTGAGGGTACTTGGTTAGTGAGTTAATTTTTGTGAAATGTTTAGGCGACTGCCAAGTCTATTTGGCTGTTTTGAGCCAATTCTTATTGTCAGCATCCTCTTCACCTCTTCTATTGCGTCATAAAGGTTTGCGGCCTGAATCCACATTCTACGTGGATTGTGATATTTTCTAGGACGAAACTTTAAAAATATAACCTGTTATGTGCCGTGGAAACGGGGAGGAAAGTAATCGTCTTGTCTGCTCTTCACTCACATAGCTTTTTTATGGCCTTGATTATTGTTCAGCAACATCCCAGTTGCCTACAAGGTTAAGGCACTTTGTACTTAGAGAATTTCACTTCATCGTGAGCTATTATGAAGTCTTAATTTAAAGCAACCCACCACTCCAAAGAATCTGGATACAGCTATTGATAATCTGCTGCCTTCTAGAATTCCAAATCTTTTTCCTTGTGAGAATTTGCATTTCTCAACATATTTGTTGGCTTCAATACCTTTGCATATTTCTCTGCATCTCGCCACAGAGTTAAAGTAATCCTCTGCAGTCTGATTAAATATTATGTGCCAATTTTATTAGGGAACACCAAAAATCACCTAAAACTTGTTTATAATTTGGTTGAAACGTTTTAAAGTAAAATATGTTCTGGAAGTGCTAATTTCCAGGTAATTTTATGTAATGAAGTTCCTGGTTTATTGCAGAGACCTCACAATTTATGTCTTCCTCTCATCTCCCTTCCAGTTTATTCCATGCAGATTCTAGAATCAACATAGATCTTATATCATTCTTTTCAATGACATCTCCTCAGACTCTCTCCATTGCATTCTGAATAAAAGTGAAGGTCTTCAGCCTTCCACTAACCTCTTATTACCTGTTTATCCCCATCCATAGATTATTCTATAGTTTATAAGTAACCCATAGTCAAGGCACTTTGGATTATTCAGCTCTCTGAACGTACCCTGACCTTTAAAAAAAAAAAAAAAAAATCTTTGCTCTTGGATCTACTTTGTCTAGAATACTTCTTCCTACTCCCAAATCTTCCTCTATCCTGTTTAGTTGTCTGTGCAAGTACTTACCAGATTTAATCCTAATTATTTAGCGTCTTCCCTGCTAGTACTGTGCCTTTCAAGAAGTAAAACTCAAATTGGGTTGAGATCCTGTCACTATCATTAATCCTGTCACTGATAAGGTTGACATTTTCTTTTTCTTAGTCTTTGACTTTTCTCCACATTTACCCAAGAGTAACCCTGCCAATTATTATGTAGCTAATTTTAGAAATGCTATAGCAACAATTGACATTTGCTTAGCTAAAAAATTTTCTGTCTGCCAACTACAGAACATTAGTAAACAGGCATTTTTATGTACTGTTTCAGCATGGATTGCCAATAATATGTGATTCTAAGACTTTAAAATTTTTAAGCAAATGTGGCTAATATTTAAGCTAATTTTAAATAATAGAAATATCTATGCATAGAGAAATTTTTTTAAGTAGAAGGACAAAATCATCTATAACCCTAACACAACCTTTATCATTTGTGTATTCTCTTACACATCTTTTTTAAGTAGTTAAAATCATAGTATAAATTCAACCTTTATTCTTTCTTTTTCCGTATTATAACCTTTCCAATAAATATTTTATTAATTTCATGATATTCTGTTATGTGGGTATAACCATAAATTCACCTACTAAGTCCCTGTTGTTATGCACCCAGGTTGCTTCTAATTTTTCATTACTGTAAAAAATATTGTGAAGAAAATATTCATGCACATAGCTTCCTTCCCATATTTTTTAATTATTTAGGATAGAAGTTAGAATACCCAAGCTGTATAAGTGTGTACTGTTCTTGATACATATTGCCAAGTGGTTTTTCAAAGGGCTGCACCAATTTCAATATACCACTACCAACACTGTATGGGTGTATGACTGTTTGGCTTCTGATGCAAACAGACGTAAGCAGGTGCTTCACATACAATACATGATTCAATTAGAAGAAAAGTTTTCGTTTTATAACCTGAGCAATAGCCTTGAAATAATTAGGCTTTGTGTTACTGCTGGTTGAAATTAAAACCTAGCGAAATCATTCTGTTTCTTGAACCCTTTAAGACAATTTGTGTGTGATACAGGATCATGTTTAAGGTAATATATAGGAAAGGAAAATCCTGCCTGTATAATATGAGTGTAAAAAATGACCAGGCCCCAGAACCTGTGAAGTAGGGACAGACAATGTAGTCTCTGTACCCAAAAGACATTTGAACTGAGGAGGTTCCACCTATAAATCTCTAATCCATCACCATGAAGTATCGGTTGAGAGTGATTTCTCAGAAATTTGACATTAAGGTATAGTTAATTTCAGGGACAACCAAAATTACTTTATCCATCAACATATTTCTACACCTGAAATAGTTTTACAATAATTATGTTAAAAGAGCAGGAGTCAACAGAATACAAATTGTTAACTTCCACAATTGAAGAGGCCTAAACAAACCAACTCCATGCCTCCCTCATGGATGGAATACTTTATAGACAAAGAAATGGTTAATTAGTACTAAACTGGATTCAAGATCATTAGAGGCCAGTTTATTAGATGAGAAAGCAGCTAGTTTCCCAGAAGAGCCTTTAATCTCATTACAAATTATCAGAAAATTGCTTAAGCATTTTATCAGGAAAGCATATTTCTTCTCAGAAGGAAATTTCCGTCCCAGGTTTGAACCAATTTTTCTTTATCACAGTCCAATTTGATATTCAAAACTTAGAAGTACATTTATCATTAAAGTCACTTCCCTCGGGGTACCTGAGTGGCTCAGTCAGTTGGGCATCTGCCTTCAGTTCAGGTCATGATCCCAGGGTCCTGGGATCGAGCCCCGCATCGGGCTCCCTGCTCAGCAGGGAGCCTGCTTCTCCCTCTCCCTCTGCCTGCCTCTCCCCCTGCTTGTGCTCTCTCCCTCTGTCAAATAAGTAAATAAGATCTTTAAAAAAAAAAAAAAGAAAAGGGGCGCCTGGGTGGCTCAGTCGTTAAGCATCTGCCTTCGGCTCAGGTCATGATCCCAGGGGCCTGGGATCGAGCCCCACATCGGGCTCCCTGCTCCGCGGGAAGCCTGCTTCTCTCTCTCCCACTCCCCCTGCTTGTGTTCCCTCTCTCGCTGTGTCTCTCTCTGTCAAATAAATAAATAAAATCTTTGAAAAAAAATAAAAAAGAAAAGAAAAAAGTCACTTCCCTCTCCTACCCTGGTACTGCTGATGCTCGAGAGGGGAGAGGGCATGGTTGATACCTCCTACCTCAGTTTCTGTCTGCCTGCATGAGAATTGGAAGAAACTCATACTTTTGGAATCCAGTTTGGGCTCTCCAGGATTGGTAAATATTCAAAGCTCATTAGTTCTTTTGAAGGAAACTTTCTGGGGAGGCTCAGAGCTTTCAACCACCAGAAGTGCCCAACATTTGCTCTCCTGATGGACAAGGCCTATACTTCGGCTGTGAATACACACCCCTATCCCAACTTCTGTATCAAATGCTACACCTCCAACCCCTTTCTGCTGAGAGACTAGCCCTCAGCAAGAAGGACGCGTGGGTGGGATCCCTCCTAAAATGAACACGGGACCAGATCCCTCCTTCCCGTCACATCTAATTGCGGGGCTCCTATATCTGTCCTACCACTGAGAGAAGTTGCAGTTTGCTCTGAATTGAACCCCTCTTTCTGCTGTCTTGGCAGGCATCATACAGATTATCTCCAGCCACAGTCTTTCCTCTTTACTTTCTTCAGGTATGGATCAAATACCAGTCCCTTCTTAGCTCCAAGGAGTAAATGCCAAGCTCTCAAAAAAAAGGGGGTTTTTTTTTTAAGAGCCTCTTGGGAGGCACATGGTGAAGGGAAGCACCTGTTTTCTCTCTCCTGTAGTGGGAGGGGGGCGAAGAGGGAAAGCCGTAGCCCTCTAATCACTTTCCTGGAAGAAATCCTCTCCAGGGTGCCTGGGTGGCTCAGTCATTGAGCGTCTGCCTTCGGCTCAGGTCGTGATCCCAGGGTCCTGGGATCGAGTCCCACATCGGGCTCCCTGCTTGGCGGGAAGCCTGCTTCTCCCTCTCCCACTCCCACTCCCCCTGCTTGTGTTCCTGCTCTTGCTATCTCTCTCTCTGTCAAATAAATAAATAAAATCTTTAAAAAAAAAAAAAAGAAATCCTCTCCAGCCTGATGTGGGTGTCGGGCTAAGGATCTTTTTTTAAATTAACATATAATGTATTATTTGTTTCTGGGGTACAGGTCTATGATTCATCAGTCTTACACAATTCACAGTGCTCACCATAGCACATACCCTCCCCAATGTCCATCACCCAGCCACCCCATCCCTCCCAGCCCCCTCCACTCCAGCAACCCTCAGTTTGTTTCCTGAGATTAAGAGTCTCTTATGGTTTGTCTCCCTCTTTCGTCTTGTTTCATTTTCCCTCCCTTCCCCTATGATCCTCTTCTTGTTTCTCAAATTCCTCGTATCAGTGAGATCATAAGATACTTGTCTTTCTCTGATTGACTTATTTCACTTAGCATAATACCCTCTAGTTCCATCCACATCATTGTAAATGGCAAGATTTCATTTTTTGATGGCTGCATAATATTTCATTGTGTGTGTGTGTGTTTATACCACATCTTCTTTATCCATTCATCTGTTGATGGACATCTAGGCTCTTTCCATAGTTTGGCTATTGTGGACATTGCTGCTATAAACATCGGGGTGCACGTGCCCCTTTGGATCACTACATATGTATCTTTGGGGTAAATACCCAGTAGTACAATTGCTGGGTCGTAGGGTAGCTCTATTTTCAACTTTTTGAGGAACCTCCATACTATTTTCCAGAGTGGCTGCACCAGCTTGCATTCCCACCAACAGTATAGGAGGGTTCCCCTTTCTCCACATCCTCACCAACATCTCTTGTTTCCTGACTTGTTAATTTTATGGGTTAAGGATCTTAAAGCCAGTTTTAAACACCCCTTTTGCGTGACATGGTGGTGCAGTACCTCATCTTGAAATGAGGTGTAACTATTGTTTTCAGTTTCAGGTCTCAAGTAAAACTGAGACCAAAAAGTCCCACTTTTCAAATCAACAGAATTCAATATATAAACCCTGTTTGGATCCTGATTTGAAATTATAAATTCAACAAGACATTTTTGAGACCATTGGGGAAACCTGAAAACAGGTTGACTTAAATATTACAGCATTATCTTTGTTAATGAAATCATGGCATTGTGGGTGTATTTTTTTTAAAGGCCTTACCAATTAGAGGTGTATACTGAAATATAGAAGGGTGCTATGAAATGATATTTGGGATTTGCTTTAAAATCCTCTGGGGTTGGGGGCAGGACAATGTAGGTAAAATAAACTTAATAAGTTGGTGATAGTTATTGCAAGTGAGTCATAGGTACATGGGGATTGGATCCATTATACTATTCTCTAATTTTGTTATGTGCTTGAAATTTTTATGTAAAGTTTTAAAATAAAATTTAGGGGCACCTGGGTGGCTCAGTGGGTTGAGCATCTGACTCTTGATTTCAGCTCAGGTCATGATCTCAGGGTCCTGAGATGGAGCCTGCCTTGGGCTCTGCACTCAGTGGGGAGTCTGCTTCTCTCTCTCCCTCTGCCCCACCCCACCTCCCATGTGCGCTCTCTTTCTCTCAAATATATTTTTTAAATTTTTTATTTTAAAGTTTTGTTTACGTATTTGAGAGAGAGAGATCGAGCGTGCACAAGATGGGGGAGGGGGAAAGGGAGAGGGAGAAGCAAACTCCTCTCTGAGCAGGGAGACTAAAGTGGGGCTCAATCCCAGGACCCTGGGATCATGACCTAAGCCAAAAGAGACGCTTAACTGACTGAGCCACCCAGGCGTCCCTTTAAAATTTAAAAGATTCCATTTTCATTCTACAAAATATGTGATCAATAATCCTCAAAACTGTCAAGGCTGGGGCACCTGGGTGACTCAGTTGGTTGGGCATCTGCCTTCCACTCCGGTCATGATTCCAGGGTCCTGGGATGGAGCCCCACATCAGGCTCCCTGCTCAGCGGTGAGTCTGTTTCTCCCTCTTCTTCCCCCTCTGCCTGCTTGTGCGCTCTCTCTCTCTCAAATAAATTAAAATCTTTAAAAAACAAACAAACAAAACAAAACGAAACAAAAAACTGTCAAGGCCATGAAAAACAATGAAAGCCTGAGAAACGACCAAGAGGAGCCTAAGGAGACATGCTGGTTAAAGGTAATGTGTATTCTGGATGGGATTCTGGAAGAGAAAAAGGAATTTAGGAAGAAACTGAGGACATCTGAATAAAGTGTGGGCTTTAGTGAAACAGTAAGGTATTAATAATTGGCTCCTTAATTGTGACAAATGTACCATACTAATGGAAGATATTAATAACAGGAGAAACTAGGTGTAGGGTATAGGAGAACTCTCCGCACTATCTTCATAATAATTTTATAAATCTAAAAGTGTTCTAAAATTAAAAGTTTACTTTTCAAAAATCCATTTTAATATCCTGTTCTGTTTTCATAACATTTCAAAATAATTTCTCACCATAGTACATGAACAAAATTATTAGTTTAAAAAATTTTTAACTACTTCACTAAGTGGGCACATGATTTAAATTTTTTGTAATCTAAGTCAAGCTAAGATGGGACTAAACAGTTGACTTTCAAAGCACTAGATCAGGTCTTAACTGGTGTGAAGAAGCACAAATAGATAATTAAATATAGTAATGCCTAATTAATTAAAAGAAACATAGTTCAGGGGCGCCTGGGTGGCTCAGATGGTTAAGCGTCTGCCTTCAGCTCAGGTCATGATCCCAGGGTCCTGGGATCGAGCCCCACATCGGGCTCCTGGCTCAGCCGGGAGTCTGCTTCTCCCTCTCCCTCTGCCTCTCCCACTGCTCATGCTCTCTCTCTCTCTGTATCTCTGGGTCTCAAATGAATAAATAAAATCTTTAAAAAAAAAGAAACATAGTTCACTTCCAGAAGAAGAAAATATATAAAATGCATAAGAACATGTCTAGATATGAAGAAACAGTATAGAAAAATGCCATTATACTTAGCACTGAGTGCTTTAGAAAACAGGAAATAGGTGTCTGTACGTCTTAACTAAGGAAAAGATAAGATTGGACAAGGAGAGAACTAGTCATAGATACTGCTCCTTGGACACATTATAGAGGCAACAAATGGCAAAGCCAGGTTTTGAACAGAGTATGCCCAGGCTCTGAGCTATAGCGCCAAGATCAGGAAGGGGAGAAAGGAGACAGACACCAACTCAGAAAAAAGTAGGCAGTACAGGCACTTCCCTTCCTAATACTTCTCAAGCATAGAATTCAGCCAGTCTCAGATTTGCTTTTCCTGTGGAAGCAAGAAGCCTATCTGGGAAAGACATTCTTTCTGATCCCTCCTTATTTTATACACACACACACACACACACACACAAGCATGCACGCTTATTCCCTGAGAGGTATAAATCACATTTACCCTCAGATCTGGGCTAGTGACATCAACGGTTCTCCCGTCCTGAAAACAAAATCTATTTCATGGTGCCCTTGGTAGATGATTGGTATACAACATCCATTCCAATCTCTTTCCAGCTTGCTTTCCTGTTCTGTAGAGCTGGAAATTTTAAAGCTGCATCCCATAGACATTCCTGCAATTGGGACTCCTTATGTGATAGAGGATCAACACCAGAAGTATCATGCTGGATGAGGAGGGAGGGCATGAGTGAGGTGGAGGCCATCTACTGCTGGTTCTGTGATAAGCACAATCAGAGAGGAGTTTAGTTTTTCTGTGGCGTTGTTAACTGAGGTCACAGTGACTGCAACTTTTTGGGCACCAGGAAGCAGGGCTCAGGACATCCATCTTACTAGTTAATATCATAGCAAGTGTGGCAGGTTCTGGAGTTGCGATTCCCTGGATGTGGCAATGTCCAGACCATGGCAGCTTCCTGATGGTGGCAGGGGAGACATAGTTTTAAAGCCAGCAGCCTCTCAATTCAGACATTTCCTGATGGCAAAAGAATCAGTAGCTCCCTTGGTGGCCCAGTGCTACAGTGAGGGTCAATCCTGAAACCTCAGCCTCAAAGTGGTTCTCAACCCTATCTGCACTTTAGAATCACCAGGAGAGCTTACTAATTACACATGCCCCCCCCAGAGGTTTTGATTCAATATGTCTGCAGTAGATTCCAGAATCTATATTCTTAAAATCACCCCAGATGCTTGGGGTGTGAAGCTAAGATTGAGAACCACTGACCCAGAGACTCTTTCATTAGCCCCCCCCAGCAACTCCATAAGCCATTTAATACCCAGTGTTAAATCCATTTCTGTTTAAACTGTCTAGAATGGATTATTTTTTCTGTAACTGAACCATGACCAATGTAATGCCTGGGGACAAAATCTTCACAATAGGATAGATCAAAGTTTAAGCAGAATGAAAGTCCAAATATGCCACCCACCCTCCTGTCAATAAAGAAGCATGAAAATTTTCAGTGCTTACAAAGAGAAGAAATAAAAAGTGTAAGAAAAAACAAGCCGAGAATGGTAATAAAGCTAAGCCTAGAGTTTTGAAATATAACTTGCTGTTGAGAGATTATAGCATAAAGATTTAGGCAGCCTATATCCTGTAAGTTAGTTACATCATGCTCATTTATTTTTGATGTCTACTTGCTTTGCAGCTGTACTTTTTATTTTGAAAGAAAATTAATGAAAGAATACATTAAAAAGAACCCTTCCAAAGCCTGGGTTGTTTCGATGAACTATGATTTCTGGTCTGTTGCTGCCACCTACCATCTGTCCGAGGCAAGGCAGGCCATGTGCACCTGACTACTATTCTAATCCTTCAGGAACGTTAGTACCAGCTAAGTTCTCTCCTGTTTCAGAGTCACACTTCTAAAACACTTTTAGGTGCATGCTGAACCCTAACTGATAAGCAGTTTAAGTATTGTTAGGGCTGTTTACTCAACACATCACTTATATATGAAAGGATCTTGACCATGAATTTCTATTAGATATGGATGTTATAGGAAAAGCAAAACTTACAAGAAAATCCATTCAGTAAAGGCTGATTGAACTCCTATTATGTACGAGGCTTCATGGCTTACAGTATACTCATCTACTGCATCCTTTAAATTAACCTCCTTTAAAGACCATGTGTCTCAGGGATATCTTGTTATACTAATAAGATGGTGATTACCTGGGCTTAGGAAACTTTTTTTGCAACATGGAAATTTTTCATCTAGAATGATTTACTTTTCACTACCATTTATAAAATCTTGTCTTAAAAATGTTGATAATGGGGGAAAAAAGGTTGGTAATGATGATGAATATAATAAAATGTCAATAATTCAGCACTTAAAACATATTTTGCTGATTGAATATATATGGTTTCCTTTGGAGTGAGTCAATAGTACACTAAATTACATTTGCAGTAGCATTTTACAGTTACTAAGACACTGTTAGAGACAGGGAAATAGCCGCATGACATCTAAAGGATTGCCAGAGATTACCCAGAACAGAACCCCACCTAGAACCTGCCCTTCTGACATCAGCTGAGTTCCTGAGACCATCGTCCAGATGAATGAGGCAATAAATCCCATATTTTGCTTAAGCTAGCATTTATTAAGTCTCTGTCATTGTAACCAAGAGACCTAACACACCGATATCTTATTTGTATTTGTCCTAATATAACTGAGATCTTGATTTCCCTAAAATCAAAAATAATAATAATAATACCAATGTAATGCCTGGGGACAAAATCTTCACAATAGGATAGATCAAAGTTTAAGCAGAATGAAAGTCCAAATATGCCAAGTATTATTGATGATGTGCCAAAATAGAAACTCTCACACACTGCTGGTGTTTGGATACAAACATTTTGTAATTTGACTATCAACCTCAAAAGCCTTAAAAATTACACATAGTTGGAGGAGGGAGAAAGAGATGATTAGGCAGAATGCAAGGGATCTTTAGAGTAGCGCATCTCATCTGTATGATACTGTAATGATGAATGCATGGCATCATACATTTGTCAAAACCTGAGATCTGCACAATACAAAAAGTGAAACCTGATGTACAATAGGGACTTCAGTTAGTAATAAAGCATCAGTATTCATTCATCTATTGTAACCACAAATATACCACACTGATGTAAGATGTTAATAATAGGGGGAACTCTGTGGGGGCATGGGGGGTATATAAAAGCTCTCTGAATTTTCTGCTTAATTCTTCTGTTGTCCTAAAACTGCTATAAGAAGTTAAGTGTATAATTTTAAGAGAAAGAAAGAATTGCATAAGCACTACCCAGCAGTTCTGCAATTATAAATTTCTCCCAAGGAAAATATTGGACAGGGATGCAAAGATAGGAATAAAACAATTGTCATTGCAAAGTTGTTTGTTACTGTAAAAAATTGGAATTGGAATCTGCTTGAATATCCATCAGTTTTTGAAGGTTATGTAAATTCCTAGGCAGTCTTAAAGAATGCTGATGTTGATCAGGGCTTCTTACCTAGAGTCCAGGATGGGCTGCGGAGGTTCAAATGCTGACTCTCTCATGAAGCCACTTGCAGGTTCTTTGGATGCCCTGTGAGGCCCTGTCACCATAAAGCTCCCTGATGTGGGGAGTGCTATTAAAATGACCAGTAGAACTTGGAAATTCCCTTGCTGCTGGATTGCCTTCTTTGGACAACTGCTTCCAAGAGAGCTTAAGCCCAAGTACCTCGCATTCCTTAAAAACCCTCAAGAGCCTCCTAGGACCTACAAAGTCTCAACTTCCTGGTGTGGTATTCTTGACCTTCCATTATGGAGTTTGAGTTGACTGTTCCAGCCTAATTTCCCATTCACAAGGGGCTATTTTTTTTTTTAATACTAGGTACTTTCTTCTATTGTGGTTCAAAAAAATAGTCCCTTATGAATAGGCTGATGATGGAATGGTCAATCCAAACCAGTTTCAAACATCATTCCTGGCATGTACCAATACAAAGCAAGTTAAAATGTGGCACGATTTTGTGCAATTGGTGGAGTGTAAAAAAAAGGAGAAGGTATTTTTGTTTTGTTTTGTTTTTTGTTTTTTTTTAAAGATTTTATTTATTTATTTGACAGAGAGAGAGATAGCGAGAGCAGGAACACAAGCAGGGGGAGTGGGAGAGCGAGAAGCAGGCTTTCTGCAGAGCAGGGAGCCCGATGTGGGACTCGATCCCAGGACCCTGGGATCATGACCTGAGCCGAAGGCAGACGCTTAACGACTGAGGCACCCAAGGAGAAGGTATTTTAATGTGACACTAGAGGACATTCTTTGGTACAGGGGTATTAACATTGACCGCATAAAAAAGAAATCAAAGGGTATTTTTTGCCTCTGCAGTGAACTAAGCCTGAAAAGCCACAATAATATAAATGGGCACTTAATTTTTACTATTTTAGAATAAACTAAGAGACAAATCACAGAAGACAAAATTGTGATTACAGAAAAGAATGTTATCCAGCCAGAAAATTTAAAACTAGATTTACTGCCAATAGAGTTTGGGAAGTAAAAGGGAAGAAGAACAGGTGAAGGGGACCAGCCAAGCACAAACACCTTCAATGAGAGATGCTCTCCTGGTTGATGGAATGGCAGATAGAGGTTCAAGAATATTGTCTGAAATCAAAGAGGTGAAAGAAACAAAGATCCGTGACAAAATTATGTTGGGAGAAGCAAGGCAGCGGAGGAGAGAGGCAGGGCAAGCAAGCTAAATTTGCACACATGATGTCTAAATCAAGAAACACTCATTTAGAGATATCAAGGTAATCACGAAAAGAACTAAAAACAGAAACTGCTAAAAGTAGTTACCTCCAGAGAGCAAGTTAAAGGACACCACAAGGAAGCAATCAGTCAAATCCAGAATATGGGACATTTTGCAAGATGACTGACCTAGTTTCTCTAACAAATCGATGGTACAGGGGTAGAAATGAGTTATAGAATAAATGAAATTTAGGAGATGAAATCAATTCAATGTGGAGATTTCGCTTGGGATCCTTATTAGAATGAGTTTGAAACAATTAGAAAAATTTGATTATGATTCAGATATAAGATGATTATAGAAGAAATCAATAAAATAAAAAACAAAAGCAAAAGGTGGAGAAGAGATTAAATTCAGGTATTGTGTATAGGTGTTTGAAGCCCATTTGCGAAATGAACTGTGAACAGCATCCTAAGAATGACTAATATGGTTAAGCTCTTAATCTACAATGTCTGGCGTGTAAGTCTGGGATAAGAACTGGAAACCTCCATGTTGTGACGTCCTGGTGCTGGGGCTCCTGAATGTAGGGTGGTGGTGTAGCAGTAGTTTTTGACAAAGCTTTTAGCAGTCTACAATGAACTGGAAAAAAAAATAAAGACAAGTGAATTCTTTATAAAAATAACTGCACTCTAAAGTTAAAAAAAATAATAATAATGGCACGGAGGTTAGATTTTCAAATACCTTTGTAGTTAACATGATGCCTGGGCTTTGCTTTAAAATACTCCAGTGCCAATTTCCCATACCCCCCAAATATAGCAAGATGGAGAAACAAGATTGGCCAAATGTTGGTAATTGTAGAAGTAGGGGTCATGGGGTTCACTGTACCATTCTCTCTGCTTTTATGTATGTATGTTTGAAATTTTCCAAAGGAACAGACTATTTTGCTTTTATATACATTTATTTGTTTGTTTGTTTGCTTATTATTTATTTTTTATTTATTTTTAAAGCAGGTGTCTCTGAGGAATGTGAAAGGGTTTGGAGAGCAGTAGAATAAGCAAGATTGTTTTATGTTTAGGGATGCCTGGGTGGCTCAGTCAGTTAAGCATCTGACTCTTGATTTCACCTCAGGTCATGATCTCAGGAGACTGAGCCCTGCGTCCAGCTCCATGCTCATCGTGGAGTCTGCTTGTCCTCTCCCTCTCCTCCTGCTCCTCCCCCCCAACTCGTTCTCTGTCTCTCAAATAAATAAATAAAATATTTTTAAAAATATTGTTTTATGAACAAGGGACTAGGGAAGATGGCAGAGGAGTAGGGGACCCTATTTCAACTGGTCCCCAGAATTGAGCTGGATATCTACCAGACCACTCTGAGCACCCACGAAACCAGCCTGAGATGTAAGAAGATCTGGATCTCTACAAGCAGAATATCGTAGGTGGTTGGTTTCTAGGTAGGAAGCGGGGAGCCCTGATTCTGCGGGCAGATATCGGAGGATAAACAGCAGCGGGAGGGAGCCTGGCCATGGGGATCCTACACCTACGGTGAGCGACAGCCTCCCATGCTGCGGACGGGGCACAGACTCGCAGACCGGTAGTGGCAGGGAAAGGACTTTAGGGCAGCCCCTGGGGCGGAAACCCCCGAGCGGCAGGATCGCACCTGTGAACTGCAGCCCTGGGGGCCGAAACTGGAGCCGTGGGGTCCCTCTGGCGAACTGGGAGTGGCTGGCGGTTTTAGAAGCACAAAGGGCAGAGACGTGCTCCGACCTGGAGGCAGGACTGGGAGTGCTGCGGAGGGGCGCACAACCCAGGACGCTGCAATTTATAGCAGCATGGACAGAAATGGAGACAGTGTGGCCTGGAGAGCTCACTGAAGAACAGACTGCGGTCTCTCTGCTCTGAGGCAGAGGGTTGGAAACGGTCTCTTCTGTTCTGACTCATGGAAGAGACGTGGAAAGCTGCCAGGGAAAGCCACCAGAGAACAAAAGCCCCAAAAACTGATTCCCGCTGAGCCCATCCCCCACCACAGGGGGGAGGGCAACTCCACCCCAACAGGGTTGCCTGAGTAACAGCGCGGCAGGCCCCTCCCGCAGAAGACAGGCTGGGAGAACAAGAGGCCAGCAACCCTAAGGTCCCAAGAAAACAGGTGCATCTTGCTTGGGTTCTGGTCAATAATTTGGACTCTATACATTCCTTCAAACACCCATCAACAGAATGACTAGGAGGAGGAACCCCCAAAACAGAAAAGACTCAGAGATTATGACTTATGCTGCAGATTTACAAATGGATGCAGATATAACCAAGATATCGGAGATGGAATTCAGGATAGCAATTGTGAGGGCAATGGCTAAAATGGAGAAATCAATTAATGGCAACATAGAGTCTCTAAGGGCAGAAATGAAGGCTGAATTGGCAGAACTTAAAAATGCTATCAATGAGATCCAATCCAATCTAGATAATCTAACAGCTCGGGTAACTGAGGCAGAAGAACAAATAAGCGACCTGGAAGACAATATAATAGATAAAAAGGGAAAAGAGGAGGCCAGGGAAAAACAACTCAGAATCCATGAAAATAGAATCAGAGAAATAAGTGACACCATGAAGCGTTCCAATGTCAGAATAAATGGAATCCCGGAGGGAGTGGAGAGAGAAAGAGGACTAGAAGATGTATTTGAGCAAATCGTAGCTGAGAACTTCCCTAATCTGGGGGAATGAAACAAACATTCGCGTCCTAGAGGCAGAGAGGACCCCTCTCAAGATCAAGGAAAATAGGCCTACACCCCGGCATGTAATAGTAAAACTTGTAAAATTTAGAACCAAGGAAACCATCTTAAGGGCAGTTAGGGGGAAGAGATTCCTTACCTACAGAGGGAGGAACATCAGAATAACATCAGACCTATCCACAGAGACCTGGCAAGCCAGAAAGGGCTGGCAAGACATATTCAGGGTACTAAATGAGAAGAACATGCAGCCAAGAATACTTTATCTGGCAAGGCTTTCATTTAGAATGGATGGAGAGATGCAGAGCTTCCACGACCGGCAGAAACTGAAAGAATATGTGATCATTAAGCCGGCCCTGCAAGAAATATTAAGGGGGTTCTATAAAAGGAGAAAGACCCCAAGAGTGATATACAACAGAAATTTACAGGGACAATCTATAAAAACAAGGTCTTCACAGGCAACATGATGACAATTAATTCATATCTTTCAATAATCACTCTCAATGTGAACGGCCTAAATGCTCCCATAAAACGGCACAGGGTTGCAGATTGGATAAAAAGATGGGACCCATCCATATGCTGCCTATAAGAGACTCATTTTGAACCTAAAGATATATCCAGACTGAAAGTGAAGGGATGGAGATCCATCTTCCATGCCAGCGGACCTCAAAAGAAAGCTGGGGTAGCAATTCTTATATCAGACAAATTAGATTTTAAACTAAAGTCTGTAATTAGAGACACAGAAGGACACTATATCATTCTTAAAGGGTCTATCCAACAAGAAGATCTAATAATTGTAAATATCTATGCCCCCAACATGGGAGCAGCCATCTGCATAAGCCAACTGTTATCCAAAATAAAGAGTCATATTGATAAAAATATGTTAACTGTAGGAGAGCTCAATACTCCACTCTCAGCAATGGACAGATCATCTAAGCAGAAAATCAACAAGGAAACAAGAGCTTTGAATGATACATTGGACCAGATGGACCTCATAGATATTCACAGAACATTCCACCCTAAAACAACAGAATACTCATTCTTCTTGAGCGCACATGGAACTTTCTCCAGAATAGACCATATACTGGGTCACAAATCAGGTCTCAACCGATACCAAAAGATTGAGATTATTCCCTACATATTCTCAGACCACAATGCTCTAAAACTGGAACTCAATCACAAGAAAAAATTTGGCAGAAATTCAAACACTTGGAAGCTAAGGACCACTCTGCTCAAGAATGTTTGGGTCAACCAAGAAATCAAAGAAGAACTTAAACAATTCATGGAAATCAATGAGAATGAAAACACATCGGTCCAAAACCTATGGGATACTGCAAAGGCGGTCCTAAGGGGGAAATACATAGCCATCCAAGCCTCACTCAAAAAAATGAAGGCTGAATTGGCAGAACTTAAAAATGCTATCAATGAGATCCAATCCAATCTAGATAATCTAACAGCTCGGGTAACTGAGAAAAATCCCGAATTCACCAACTCTACACCTTAAAGAACTAGAGAAAAAGCAACAAATGACACCTAAGCCACGCATTAGAAGAGAAATAATTAAAATTAGAGCAGAAATCAATGAATTAGAAACCAGAAACACAGTAGATCAGATCAATGAAACTAGAAGTTGGTTCTCTGAAAGAATTAATAAGATTGATAAACCACTGGCCAGACTTATCCAAAAGAAGAGAGAAAGGACCCAAATTAATAAAATTATGAATGAAAGGGGAGAGATCACAACTAACACCAAGGAAATAGAAACAATTATTAGAAATTATTATCAACAACTATATGCCAATAAACTGAGCAATCTGGATGAAATGGAGGCCTTCCTGGAAACCTATAAGCTGCCAAGACTGAAACAGGAAGAAATTGACAACCTGAATAGGCCAATAACCAGTAACGAGATTGAAGCAGTGATCAAAAACCTCCCAAAAAACAAGAGTCCAGGGCCTGATGGATTCCCTGGGGAATTCTACCAAACATTCAAAGAAGAAATAATACCTATTCTATTGAAGCTGTTTCAAAAAACAGAAACAGAAGGAAAACTTCCAAACTCATTCTATGAGGCCAGCATTACCTTAATCCCCAAAGCAGGCAAAGACCCCAACAAAAAGGAGAATTTCAGACCGATACCCCTGATGAATATGGATTCCAAAATCCTCAACAAAATTCTAGCTAATAGGATCCAACAATATATTAAAAGGATCATCCACCACGACCAAGTGGGATTTATCCCCGGGATGCAAGCGTGGTTCAACATTCGCAAATCAATCAATGTGAATGAACACATTAATAAGAGGAAGGAGAAGAACCATACGGTCCTCTCAATTGATGCAGAAAAAGCATTTGACAAAATACAACATCCTTTCCTGATTAAAACTCTTCAGAGTATAGGGATAGAGGGAACATTCCTCAAGTTCATAAAATCCATCTATGAAAAACCCACAGCGAATATCATCCTCAATGGGGAAAAGCTGAGAGCCTTTCCCTTAAGATCAGAAACACGTCAAGGATGCCCACTCCTGCCACTATTGTTCAATATAGTACTAGAAGTCCTAGCAACAGCAATCAGACAACAAAAAGAAATAAAAGGTATTCAAATTGGCAAAGAAGAAGTCAAACTCTCTCTTTTCGCAAATGACATGATACTTTATGTGGAAAACCCAAAAGACTCCACCCCCAAATTACTAGAACTCATACAGCATTCAGTAATGTGGCAGGATACAAAATCAATGCACAGAAATCAGTTGCTTTCTTATACACTAACAACACAACTGTAGAAAGAGAAATTAGAGAAACGATTCCATTTACAATAGCACCAAAAACCATAAGATACCTCGGAATAAACCTAACCAAAGAGGTAAAGGATCTATACTCTAGGAACTACAGAACACTCATGAAAGAAATTGAAGAAGACACAAAAAGATGGAAAAATATTCCATGCTCATGGATCGGAAGAATAAACATTGTTAAAATGTCTGTGCTACCCAGAACAATCTATACCTTCAATGCCATCCCAATCAAAATTCCAATGACATTTTTCAAAGTGCTGGAACAAACAATCCTAAAATTTGTATGGAATCAGAAAAGACCCCGAATCGCCAAGGAAATGTTGAAAAAGATAAACAAAGCTGGGGGCATCACGTTGCCCGATTTCAAGCTATAGTACAAAGCTGTGATCACCAAGACAGCATGGTACTGGCACAAAAACAGACATATAGACCAATGGAACAGAATAGAGAACCCAGATATGGACCCTCAACTCTATGGTCAAATAATCTTTGACAAAGCAGGAAAAAACATGCAATGGAAAAAAGACAGTCTCTTCAATAAATCGTGCTGGGAAGACTGGATAGCCACATGCAGAAGAATGAAACTCGACCATTCTCTAACACCATTCACAAAGATAAACTCAAAGTGGGTGAAAGACCTCAATGTGAGACAGGAATCCATCAAAATCCTAGAGGAGAACATAGGCAGTAACCTCTTTGACATCGCCCACAGCAACTTCTTTCAAGATATATCTCCAAAAGCTAGTGAAACAAAAGCAAAAAGGAACTTTTGGGACTTCATCAAGATAAAAAGCTTCTGCACAGCAAAGGAAACAGTCAACAAAACAAAGAGGCAACCCACAGAATGGGAGAAGATATTTGCAAATGACACTACAGATAAAGGGCTGGTATCCAAGATCTAAAAAGAACTTCTCAAACTCAACACCCAAAAAACAAATAATCAAGTCAAAATGTGGGCAGAAGATATGAAAACACACTTCTTGGGCGCCTGGGTGGCTCAGTTGGTTGGGCGGCTGCCTTCAGCTCAGGTCATGGTCCTGGAGTCCCTGGATCGAGTCCCGCATCGGGCTCCCTGCTCGGCGGGGAGTCTGCTTCTCCCTCTGACCCTCCCCCCTCTCATGTGCTCTCTCTCATTCTCTCTCAAGTAAATAAATAAAATCTTAAAAAAAAAAAAAGAAAACACACTTCTCTGAAGAAGACATACAAATGGCTAACAGACATATAAAAAAATGTTCATCATCATTAGCCATCAGGGAAATTCAAATCAAAAACACATTGAGATACCACCTTACACCAGTTAGAATGGCAAAAATAGACAGGGAAAGAAACAACAAATGTTGGAGAGGTTGTGGAGAAAGGGGAACCCTCTTACACTGTTGGTGGGAATGCAAGTTGGTACAGCCACTTTGGAATACAGTGTGGAGATTCCTTAAAAATTTAAAAATAGAGCTACCATATGACCCAGCAATTGCACTACTGGGTATTTACCCCAAAGACACAGATGTAGTGAAAAGAAGGGCCATATACACCCCAATGTTCATAGCAGCAACGCCCGCAATACCCAAACTGTGGAAAGAGCCGAGATGCCCTTCAACAGATGAATGGATAAAGAAGATGTAGTCCATATATACAATGGAATATTTCTCAGCCATCAGAAAGGATGAATACCCAACTTTTACATCAACATGGATGGGACTGGAGAAGACTATGCTAAGTGAAATAAGTCAAGCAGAGAAAGTCAATTATCATATAGTTTCACTTATTTGTGGAACATAAGGAATAGCATGGTGGACACTAGGAGAAGGAAGGGAAAAATGGGGGGGGGGAGTTGGAGGGAGAGATGAACCATGAGAGACTATGAACTCTGAGAAACAAACAGGGTTTTAGAGGGGAGGGAGGAGGGGGGATTGGTTAGCCCGGTGATGGGTATTAAGGAGGGCACATACTGCATGGAGCACTGGGTGTTATACGAAAACAATGGATCATGGATCACCACATCAAAAACTAATGATGTATTGTATGGTGACTAACATAACATAATAAAATTTAAAAAATAAAAATAAATAAAAATAAAAATAGAAAATAAATAAATAATCCAGCAAGTAAAAAAAAATATTGTTTTATGTTTTAATTTATTCAATAAATATTCACTGAGTCCCTGCCATGTATGAGGCACTATTTAGGCACTTTTGGGAGAGGAAAAGAGCAAATAAAAATTCCTGTCCTACTAAAGCTCACATTCCACTGAGAAGAAACAACAACAACTAAATTACATACAAGAGGCGTCTGAATGGCTCAGTCAGAAGAGCATGCAACTCCTGATCTCAGTGTCATGAGTTCAAGCCCACGTTGAATGTAGAGATTATTTAAAAAGAAAAACACACACACACACACACACAGAGAATAAATAAGCTTTAATATGTTAGAAGTGGGTAAGTGCTATGAGGAAAGAATAAAGTAGGGTAAGAGAGATCAAGAGTGGGGCCAAGTTTACAGATAAAAATAACATGTTCAGGAAAGAGCTCATTGAAAAACATGACATTTGAACAAAGACTTGAAGGAGGTGAAGGAGATTATAAACCCTTCTGAATTGTTGCCTTTTAATTATGTCCATGGTTTAGCTTGATAAAAGGAATTGAAGATTACTTTAAACATAAAATAAAGGGGCGCCTGGGTGGCTCAGTCAGTTAAGTGTCTGCCTTTGGCTCAGGTCATGATCCCAGGGTCCTGAGATTGAGCCCCGCATCAGGCTCCCTGCTCTGTAGGAAGCCTGCTTCTCCCTCTCCCACTCCCCCTGCTTGTGTTCCCTCTCTCTCTGTCTCTCTCTCTGTCAAATAAATAAATAAAATCTTTAAAAACAAATAAATAAAATCCCCCTCCTCCTCACTCCTCCTTCTCTGCCTATCAAAATTCTCTTTTATTCTTCAGGACAACTTCAAGAGATCAGTCTTCCTGAGGTCTTTCATCCACTGCCAGAATTAACTGCTCTTTTGTGTTCTCTAGTACCTGGCTAGTAACATGTATTCCGTTCTCCCATATAATATGGCCTTTTATGGCTTTACTAAGCGTTTTCACTTTCATTATTTTATTTATACCTCACCATACTCTTGCATAGTTTTTATTTCAATATCATTATTATTCCCACTTACCAGATGAGAAAACTAAGGCTCTGAAAGAGTAAGTGACTTAACCAGATTAGCCAGACACAAAGCATCCGAATTCCAGACCTCTGAATGCAAACATTACTTCTTGACCTCACTCCACTACTTCTCCACAATTAGTTGCTTCTAAGAGTCTTTTTTTATGTTAAAACTAGATTTGAATCAAAGTACTATTTGCACATGACAGGAAATGAGGTAGTTCAGAAAATCTGAGGAGGAAAAGCAAGCCTCCCACCTGATCAATCCCCAGTGACTTTACAAGGACAGAACTGTCTTCATCATCTCTATTTGTAGTTCTGGTGGTTGTCTGTGTTAGCTCTAGACATTATGCTTACACCTTTATATATTGATCTTATCACCTTCAGGTATTATTTGCTGACTTTCTACTATGAAAAGGGAATATTTTGCTCATTTGCATTGCCCTCACGTCTCAGGTTAGGTTCCTCAGGAACAGACTCTGAAGCAGAGACTTGTGTGCAGGAGGCTCTGGTGACAACCCTGCTGGAGAGAACTGCAGGAGGAGGTGACCTATTGTGCAGCTGCAGTGGAAGCCTCCACCCGCCCACCCATCTCAAGAGCTCTGGGGCAGGAAGAGCCCTTCAGAGTTGTCCTAAATTGAAACAAGCGGGCTGGGACTTTGCACCCCACCATTGAGCAGTCTTTGCATGTGAGCTGGGGGATGTAAAATTAGACAGCTAAGAATCTTTCCAGAAAAGGACTTGCAGGGAAGTTGTCAGCAGTCAATACTTCCGGCAACTGGAGAATGGACAGCTTGGTTCCGAAGCAGGTTGGGAGGCGAGCAGAGCACCATGGCGTCCATCACAGCCCACCTTTACCACGCTTGGATTCACTTACTTCTTATAGTAAATCCATTCTATTTGCAATTAGCTCCCTCAGCTTTCTGGTCGGTTCCTTTGTTTGGAGAAACTTAGGAAAATGTTGGTGAATCGGATTACATCCCTTGCTCCTGCAGGTGCTCTCAAAACCACATCTGAGATACTCCATTTCCCTTCTCTACTGACAATTCCAGATTACCCTTCCCTCAGCTAACACTTCTGCTGGTCTAAATGGCTTACCTGGGGGGATGGGGGGGGGGGGAGAATCCTTGACCTTCACCTCTGAGGGGTCTGAGTCTAAGGAGCCAGCTCTACTCAGGTTAGGTTGGCTACATTACCTACTTGCCATCAGAACTGGGCAGGCAAGAAAGAAGAGATGCCCTGGATCGGCTGGGTACCAAATGTATTCTTCTCTGCCCTCCAGGAAGCTAACATCTCTTCCTCTCCTGATGATCAGTGCCCATTATCCCTTCATTGTTTCTTCCCTATCCTATATGGTTTCCGTCCCTATTCTTCTCTCACATACTTACAGGTGCCTCTAAGGAGCTCTAATCCATTGTCCCCAATGGCCACAAATTCAACATCTTCAAAACTAAATCAATTTTTTTCTCACTCATAAACTTGTTCTTCCTTTTTCATCCATCCAGCTCCTGTGCTAGAAACCTGATTCATAACCTCCACCTTCCTTCCCTATATGTCTACCAAGTTCTGTAAATTCTACCTCCTACACAGCTTTTAAAGTCATTCTCATTCTCCTTCCCCACGGTCACTATCCTTATTCAGGGGCTCATCATTTCTCACCTGGACTATTACAAAAACCGAGCAACTGCTCTTCCTTTCTCCAGTCTCTCCTACAACCCTCCCACCCACATCACACCACATCTTTCTAGAAGGCATGCCATTTCACTGCTTAAGATTCTTTTCATGTTTAGGCTTTTCACAACTTGGCCCCTCCTACTTCTCCGTTCACTCCCCCTCCACCCCCTCCCACACCTAGTTGTCACTTGCTGCTGCCCAAAGATGACAGACCCCCTTCATGCCCTTATGCCTCCACACACTCTTCCTCTTGTCACACTCTACTTTTCTTTTGAGATTTACTTCATTCCATCTGTGACTCTTCCTGACAGGCAGGATTGGATGCTTCTCTCCCCGTGGTCACATTGCAATTCTTCCATATCTTTATTAGGACGCTCATCACATTATGTTCAATTATTTGCCTTAGACACACAAATACATGTGGCTGAAATATATAAAAAATTGCAGTGGTCTTGTATTATATTCTGTTGTGATCCTAGTGTATTACATTACTTTCACGGTTCCTAGAAACAGTAGATAATCAAGAAATATTGAATGGATAAATGAAATATACAAATGTTGTTTACAGCACGATGTACTTGACCCACCAACAGCTCCACCAATGGAGCATATACTTCAGAGTTTCCCAACAGTGTTGACCAATGTTTGCTGACTGGCCCATATTCTCTGGCCTGACCTCGAGATGACGGCCAAGATTTTATATTCATAGCCTAAGAATGAATAATTCTGTTTTCCCTGGGCGATGAACCAATGGTTGTCATCTGTTTTTGGGAAGGGACTGCAAAAACTAAAACAAAACAAAGCAGGCAGACCAAAGGAACACTGGAGATTGAATGACTAGAGAAAGAAGAGGAAGGAATAACAAAATGATGCCCCTGGGAGTGATGCCAAGTTGTAGAAACCTCTCAATATGGTAGGAGGGAGAGAGATGATGTCAGATTTTAAGCAAATAAGTTGTAAGCTGTTTACCCAGCAGGACACATCTGAAAGATATAAAAAGAAAAAGAAACTAAGAAATCCAGAATTGGAAATGTATTTATTAAATAATCAAGAGAGTGAGATGTGCTCCCAAGAGATAAAAGGTCTACAGAGGTAACCATTTTTTTTGTACTTTTTTAGCTCTTTTGTTATTTACCTCTGTGATCCTAAATAAAATATTGACACTGTTATTTTATTGAATTTTTTTCCATTTTAGAAATTATGTATTGATTTCCTAACGACTATGGAAGATGAAGATTTAGCTTTCTTCCTATGTGCCCCATGCCAATATACACATTCTTCCCCCATCCTCCAATATAGTTATATTACATATGTACCAAATCAATATTCAGTGTTTATTTTATTCATTTATTCACCCAGTAAATACTCTTTTGAATTGCTTTGAAAATTTTAATCGGAGTATATAACAACACTCACACTTTCAATCATCCCAGTCTGCCTCTTCTGGGTGTTGCCTTTTGAGAAACATTAGCACAGTTCCTCTGCCTATTTTAAAGTAGGAAAATCAATTTTAAATAAGTCAAATTACATCAGTTCTTATTATGTCCAAGGCATGTGAGGGAAATCAAAATGTCTAAAACAGAACTGGGCCAGCTTGCTGGCTCTGTTGGTAGAGCACCTGACTCGATCCCAGGGTTGTGAGTTTGAGCTCCTTGTTGGGGGTAGATATTACTTAACTAATAAAAAAATCTTTAAACAAATAAAAGTAAAATAAAACAGAATCCTTACCCTCAAAACATCAAAATCCAGATGGTCAAATCATGCAAACACACACAAAAAGTTAACAAGTTAATGCTTCCTGAGTGATGTAGCCTGGTAGATCTTCCAGAGTCAGAGGAAGGTGTTCCTGGGCTGGCCCAGGACAATGCTGTAGAGAAGGTGGGACAGGGTTATGAGGAATCCATTAAGATGCAAGAGAAGGTAGGGCAAAGAGGAATAGGAAGAGCACTCCAGGCAAGAGGAAATCGTTAGGCAGGAAGAGAGGAAACACTGTGCACTTTGGGATGCCAAGTAGCCCACTTTGACTGCAAAAGCGGTTCATGGACAAGAATGGCAGGACAGAGGGGCAAGGACAGGGGAGAGCAGAGTGTAATCAGGCTTGAATGTCAACAAGAGAATTCCTGGCATTTCCCCATCTTGTGGCTCCATTTAAAGTTACTAAGCAGTGATGCAGGGATGTACAAAGTTTTTATAGTTACAGTTCAATGAAAAAAAAGTGCTGAATTATGATGAGGAATATACTAAAATTACATGCTGGAGGATTAAATTCTCACATTGAAAAAGAGTAATAACTCAATAGCATTAATACTACCTAAATATATAGTTAAAAAATCAACAATCCTGATTTAACTAGTAATGTTACTTAAGGTACATTAACCGTTCAGAGTAGTTTGTCGGCTCTTTCTGTGTTCTGGCAACTGAAGGAAACCCTGGGAAGTAAAGATGAAAAAGAACCAGTCCTTTGTTGCAAGGAGTTCATGGTTTAGCAGTAAGACAAACATTCTCAACCCCTTCTTGCATCATTCCGGGCATCTCTAGTGCTCTCTAGAAACATCTGAGAATTGTTAGGTAGAAGTTCTGTTAACTAACTTTATCAATCAATCTTACTATCTTACCTTTCTTACTGTCTCATCTATCCGTCATCTAACACTCAGCAGCCGGGTGAATGCACAACTTGTGAGGTGCACAGCATCAGAATAATACCATTGCAGGCAGAACAGAAAGTTAGGTCGTGACACTGGACGCGAGCAATAGGGTTGTGTGTGATCAAACACAACTTTTCTTCTATCTTCCGTATACTCTTTACAGTAAATTAAGCAGCAACAACCTTTCCCTTTATCTGAAATGAAAACGGTGGCGGTCTCCGTAACTTTTCAGCTCAATCTTAATTAATAGATTGGTCGCTCTCACTTTAAGTGACTGTCACTTTAAGTCACAGTCTTAATTCATAATCAGACTTTCCAGTCCAAGATGTTGAACAGAATTCTGAACTTGATTTAAAGGTGATTCTTCCTGTGTGCCCGGCTGGCTCATTTTGGTAGAGCTTGCCACTCTTGATGTTGGGGTGTGGGTTCAAGCTCAATGTTGGGTGATTGCAATGAACGAACGAATGAATGAATAGGTAAATAAATAAATTGATTCTTTTCTACCCAGCTCAGTTCTGTTGCAGCCTGGAAACCTGAAGTGAGAGGAGGGGCTCTGTGGTTGGCTTCTCTCTCTCCACCTCCAACCCCAACCTCAGTTTTCAGGCCAATCTCAGACCCCTGCAAGGGAGTAGAAAGGGTGGAGTAGGAGGAGAGACTGTGTGCTCTCAGGCCTGGCAGACACCAAATAAGTTAGCACTGGGGCGCCTGGGTGGCTCAGTCAGTTAAGCACCTGCCTTTCACTCGGTTCATGATCCCAGGGTCCTGAGATGGAGCCTTGAATCGGGCTCCCTGCTCAGCGGGAGCCTGCTTCTCCCTCTGCCTCTACCCCCCAGCCCCACCCCCGCTTGTGCTCTTTCTCTCTCTTAAATAAATAATAAATAAAATATTTTTTTAAGATTTTATTTGACAGAGAGAGACAGTGAGAGAGGGAACACAAGCGGGGAGCAGGGAGAGGGAGAAGCAGACTCCCCCGTGCCCACAAATAAAGTATTTTTTAAAAATAATATGTTCCCTCTCTGATGGGTCATTTGCATGGGCTCCTCAAAGACTGCCCCACTTTTTTTTCCCCCACCACTTTATATCCTTGATCTAAGAGTCTTGAGAAAATCTCCCCTGTAAATTCTACATATGGGAATCTGTCTCTGGCAGTTCACATCTATCTTATTTTGGTGTTCTGGTTAAAACTTCAGTTTGAATATCCTGCTACCTGGGGCACCTGGGTGGCTCAGCTGTTAAGCGTCTGCCTTCAGCCCAGGTCATAATCCCAGGTCCTGGGATCAAGCCCTGCATTGGGCTCCCTGCTCCACAGGAAGCCTGCTTCTCCCTCTCCCACTCCCCCTGCTTGTGTTCCCTCTCTCTCTGTGTCTCTCTCTGTTAAATGAATAGATAGAATCTTGAAAAAAAAAAATGAATCTGAAGAAGATAGTGTAATATGCAGTGTTTCCTCTCTTATTTGACTACAAAATACTTTATTTTTTTAATGGGAAAACAGTTTAGGAAACACTGAATCCATTCCTTCCACTGTAGCAGTCTGCGATTGTTTCAAACGCCTAGCAAATGGACCTGCATGCACGCACACAGGTGCACGCACATAGATATAGACTCGCGCTCAGCTTTTCTCTTGAATCAGAAACTATTGGGATGGTACTTACTGCGTTTTGGTGTAAAAAGTTGCTCCTTGAGACCAGGGAAACAGATCTGATTCTCAGACCAAAACAATAATAAATGATGCAGCAAAATAGAGAAAAGAGAAATACATTAATGTCCTCAACCTTACGTTCTTGATTGTTTTTTTTTAAATTTTAATTCCAGTGTAATTAACATACAGTGTTACATTAGTTTCGGTGTACAGTACAGTGATTCAACAACTCCACATATTACTTAGTGCTCATCAAGAGCCCTCCTAATCTCCTTCACCTGTTTCATCCTCCCCTTACCTACCTCCCCTCTGGTAACCCTCAGTTCTCCGTAGTTAAGAGTCTGTTTTTTTGGTTTGTCTCTTTTTTTCTTTTTTGTGCATTTGTTGTGTTGCTTAAATTCCACGTATGAGTGAAACTATATATGGTATTTGTCTTTCTCTGAATGGCCTATTTTCTTAGCATTATACCCTCTAGACCCATCCATGTTGTTGCAAACAGCAAGACTTCATTCTTTCTTCTTCTCTCCAGTCTGCATTCCCACCAACAGTGCACAAGGGTTCCTTTTTCTCCACATCCTCACCAACACTTGATATTTCTTGAGTTTTTGATTTTAGCCATACTGACAGTTTTGATTTGCATTTCCCTGGTGATGAGTGCTGTTGAGCATGTTCTCATGTATCTGTTGGCCATCTGAATGTCTTCTTTGGAGAAATGTCTGTTCATGTCTTCTGCACATTTTTTAATTGGATTATTTGGGTTTTGTGTTTTTTATGTATTGAGTTATATAAATTCTTTATATATTCTGGATACTAACCCTTTATTGGATATGTCATTTGCAAATTTGTTCTCCCATTCAGTAAGTTGTCTTAGTTTTGCTGGTTGTTTCCCTTGCTGTGCAGAAACTTTTATTTTGATATAGTTCCAATAGTTTATTTTTGCTTTTGTTTCCCTTGCCTCAGGAAATATTATCTAGAAAGATGTTGTTACGACTAATGTCAAAGAGATTACTGCCTTTGCTCTCTTCTAGGATTGTTATGGTTTCAGGTCTCACATTTTGGTCCTTTTTTGAGTTTATTTTTGTATATGGTGTAAGAAGGTGGTCCAGTCTCATTCTTTTGCATGTAGATGTCCAATTTTCCCAACACCATTTGTTAAAGAGACTTTTTCCCATTGCATATTCTTGACTCCTTTATCAAAAATTAATTGACCATATAATTGTGGGTTTATTTCTGGGCTTTCTATTCTGTTCCATTGATCTATGTGTCTGTTTTTGTGCTAGTACCATACTGTTTTGATTACTACAGCTCTGTAATATAACTTGAAGTCTGAAATTATGATACCTCCAGTTCTATTTTTATTTTTCAAGATTGCTTTGGCTATCTCGGGTCTTTTGTGGTTCCATACAAATTTTAGGATTGGTCTAGTCTGTTCTTTGGATAATACTTTGTGCTTAACCCTCCACCTCCCACGTCCACTTGTAAGATCAGTGAGCCAATGAAACAGCATCCTAGGCTCTCCCTCTGCTACCTGAAGTCCTGCCCACAGCAACCCTCCTGCCCACTTGCTTTCTAGTTTTTTGGAGGAACAATGCCTGAACTAACTAATGCATGGACCACCAGATGCCTGGTATGGAGTGTCAGCTTCTCAGTTATGATTCAAAGAAGCTTGGACAGACAGTCCTTAAATAGGTATAGTCTCTAGGCTCTTAAGGATGTCAGCATAGAAATCATTCTTATATATTTGCAGTAGGGGAAGTTTATTCATTAGGATCACCTTTCACTTAGAGTGTAGAATTTGGTTTTGGGGTTTCTTTAAAAATGATTCAAAGAAACTTCTAGAATCACTAGAGGTCAGGGACTATGAGTTCCTTTTATATATATCTTTTCCCCAACATTTTATTTTGAAAATTTTCAAACCTTCCAAATAGTGAAAATAAAAATGGTGCAATTAACACCATATATTTTTTACTGAGATCAAATAATTTTAGCATTTGGTGCATTTGCTTGTATCTGCCCACCCCCTGCCTCCCTCCTTTTTTTTCTCTTTTTCCACATATGTTTTTTTGAAAGTAAGATGAAGACATCAGAAAATTCCACCCCTAAATAGTTCACATGCTTCATCTAAAAATAAGAACATTCACCTACATAATCACAATACCATTACCACATCTAAGAAAACTGACATAAATTTAATAGTGTCTTTTGATATACAGTCAGTCTATATTTAAGTTTTCCCAGTGAGGGATTCTCTGAGCACCAGCCTCCAAGGTCCTTACTTGCTCTGGATGGAAATGAATGGCAGGAAGGGGGCAGCGCAAGGCAAGCAACTGACTGTGTGGGGAGCCCATTTTTGTTGATTCTCATGGTATTCCTTTCCTAGTAATACTATTAAATGGTTAGGAATAATCAAACTTCTCACTTAAATGATTGTGATTTTCACTTGTACTTTCAGCAAATCCATTAGAGGAAAATCAAATCTGCATTATTTATAAGTTAAGAAACAAACCAAATACTAAGATATGAATCTAATCCTTCGACGGTCCTTAAATAGGTATGGTCTCTAGGCTCCTAAGGATGTTAGCATAGAAATCATTCTTCTATTTTTGCAGTGGGAGAGGCTTATTCATCAGGATCATCTTTCACCTAGAATGTAGAATTTGGTTTGGGGTTTTTTTAAAACGTGTTTTTTTTCCCCCAGGATCTAGGAGAGTGTGAGAGTATATTCTGTCCAGATTGTGCTCTTTTTTTGTCTGTGAAGGTGGAGGTCCTATGATTATCAGGAGGACCTTGGAGCCTCATGTCAGCTGCTTCACAGCAGGCCAGACTCTCCTAATTTGCTAGTGTAGAAAGTCTTTCTCTGTAACATATGCTTGTCTCTTTTTATCCTTCTAGATTCGCCATTCTTTCCTACCACTCTGTTTACCACTGACCTCTCCACTGACAGCTGTTCTCTATAAACTTAGGACTTTGATTTCTCTTGAAAGTAACAACCCATTAGGACTTGTCCCAGTCGAACATTCTGGGTCAGCTATGGGGTATTAAATCTTTAGAGCTCACAAAAACAAAACAAAACAAAAAACCCGTAACTGAACAAAGAAAGATGAGTGTGCTGTCATTAGAGCTTCAGATATAATGGAAAAGGAAGATAATGTGTCAGTTTCACATAGTTGCCATTACTGTGGTCTCTGTCTGGGAAGGTAATGCTCTTACTGATGAGTCCTCAAGAGAGACATCATTTGCAAACTGACCCCTGGCTTGTGGCAGCAGACTCACACTTGTGTTAGCTTCAATAACAGTATGAACAGATCCTGTTGGGAAGACCTGGGCAGCTGTTACCTTGACAACACAGCATGCAAATCTCTGGTTCCCTGAGGAGATAGTGATTACTTATCAGCCCTACATATGAACTTGGGTTTTGCTTGCAAGACAAAGAATGTTAACCTACAACTCAATTACTGAAAGTTTGTCAGTACCAGAAAATTTCATCTAGATTCAGGCTGCAAATACATAAAACAAGCTTAAAGACATGAAATGCCATGATAATGTGGAATGGTAGGTTTAAAACTTGATTACTGGGGACAAAGCATTCTATTTTAATAACAAGACACTTTTACTACGAAAGAATTGTACAAATTATGCATCCTGGCATAAGACAGGAATAAGGAAAATTGATTCAGCTCCATCACTAGAGATCCTTTAAGGCCATATCTCTGTACCTAATTACTGTTGGATCAGGGTTAGGACTCAGGGAGAAGAGCGTCAGATCAGGCCAAGGCAGGGCTTGAGTGTTGGGAAGTGTTTGTGAGACTCCTGTGATCCCATCCATGAAGCAAACAGAGACTTGAAAAGGATTTGCGCATTAGCGCTTGGAACAGTGACCACCCTTGGATCTCGGACCACCCTGTGAAGGAGCCCAAGCGAGCTTCCTGAAAGATGGAACACACAAAGCCTAATCTTCCCTGTTGCCTCAGCTGAGGGCCAGCCAACCACCGGCCACCAGAGATTCCATCCCCAATCATCCAGTGACCAGTCAGCTTGCCAGCTGAGTACCACTTCACACCCAACAGTGAGTAAAATCCGCTGAGCTCAGTCACAGCCCAAAGAACCCGATCAGATCATCAGATAGGTGCAAGTGTAAGCAGAAACAGAAATTCTCTCATGTCAAGTATACACTGGATGATGCAGTATATAAAATTTAAAATGTAGCTGGCTCTTTCTTTTATGATGGGAATCATTTGAGATAGAACTTATCAGAATTCCTGTGCTTCTAGGGCACAAACTATAGCAGTGCAATGAACAAATCTGAGGGGGGCCACATGTATGTAGCTGCTCCAAGATACTGATACCAAGGAGGAGAGCAGGAAATTCATAATCTGCCACTACAAAGAAGACACTGAGGACGGTTGGTAAACTACAGGTGATCCACTCAAAGTGCACTGTTTTACACTGTAAGATTTAAGACTATCATTGCTCAAGAAAATTTGAAATACCCTGAAATCCTGTAAGTCACATATGAAATGTGATAGAGTTTCCCACATTTGACAAACCTGTATACTTTGCATGCCATTACAAAAATGCTGTAAAACTGAAATAAACTTATTTAAGGTGTAAACAAAACAAATTTGGATCATGGAAGAGGAAACACTGAATTCTCTTCAAGATTACAAAATCTCTCTAAATGCTATTGTCTTATAAAGAGGACATCAAAGAAAATGCATCCCAAAAAGTAGGAGCAAAAAGTACCATAAAGATATGTCAGGCAGAAAAGAAAACAAAAAGATTACTGATTTGGGGAAATTTGTCAGCTTTTCAAAATTCATGGTTTGGTATGATTTTTTTTTTCTCATTCTAATTAAATAGTCACATTTGAATTTACTTTTGCATTTGTAATCTCGCATTCTTTTTCTTAAAGAAAACTCTCAAATTGTATAAGCTTTGAAGTCACTCCAACACTCCAAACCTAAACCTGGATCTGCCCATGGTCAGATTTCAAGGTCAGTTTGATGGGAATCATTTGACATAGTCTCAACACTATCATCAAGGATTTCCCGTCTTTCCATCTCTCTGCTCTGACATCTATGGTGTCAGCATTATCTTAATTATGGCTTCCTTCATTGTGACAAAATGACTGCAGCAGTTCCAACTTCCCATCTGTATTCCACTTCAGCCAGAAGGAGAGTGACTGATTTCATCATTCTCTCAAAAATATGAGAAACCTTTTTAAAACATAAGTCCCTATTTATTAGCCTGAATTGGTCACCTGCCCTTTCCTGAATCACTGATTGACAGGTTTGGATTACCTGAACAAACTCCCTGTATCAAGGTGATGGGATTACTGGAAGGGGTCAGTCCCCTCCCCAAGCCTCCAGACTGGTGCATGGTGAAGGAGAAAAGGATGAGAAGTGCGAGGTGGTGACTCATTTGCTTCACAGTCATCTCCTTAGAACACACCATGAATTCAATTCTATGTCAAGTGTCAGATGAGGGAAACAAAGGTAAATAAGAACTAGATACTAGCCAGCTTGTCCTCCTCATTGGAAAGGTTCTTCGTTTTAAAAGACCATTTGGGGCCCAAAAATAAAAAAATAAAATAAATATATAAAAGACCATTTTGGAGCTTGGGATATTTGATTTTGATACTACTATAAAGTGAATTTAAGAACTACAATGAGGGACTCCTGGGTAGCTTAGTTGGTTAAGCAATCTGCCTTGGGCTCAGGTAATGATCCTAGGGTCTTGGGATCAAGTCCTGCATCCCCACATGGGGCTCCCTGCTCAGCGGGGAGCCTGCTTCTCCCTCTGCCTGCTGCTCTCCTTGCCTGTGCTCTCTCTCTGACAAATAAATAAATAAAGTCTTAAAAAAAAAAAACTACAGTGAATTTCAGGGGTGCCTGGCTGGCTCAGTCAGAAGAGCATGGGATTCTTGATTTCAGAGCCATGAGTTCAAACCCCATGTTTAGTATAGAGATTATAAATAAATAAACTTTTTAAAAAAATGAAACTACAATAAATTTCACTTTTAAGTCTCCACTTATTCAATAAACAAACAGTACATACACTGCATACTCATCATGAAGTGAGATGCAAATGCTGTTTCTTACTTCAGCAATTAAAAAGCTTGTTGAGGTGTCTTAAACAAGTGAAAAATTAAAATGATGAAATGTTTAAATAGTTAAAATAAATAAATATCTGTTCAAGATGGCAAAAGAATGTGTGTCAGGGTGCCTGGGTGGCTCAGTCGGTTGAGTGCCCGATTCTTGACTTCCATTCAGGTTGTGATCTCAGGGTTGTGAGATCAGGTTGTGAGCCCCCATGCGTCAGGCTCTGCACTGGGCATGGAGCCTGCTTAGGATTCTCTTTCTCTCTGCTTCCCTCAACTCTCTCTCTAAATAAAACTGGTTAATTAATTCATTAAAAAAAAAAAAGAATGTGTGTCAACTATACTTAAAAAAAATAGGGGCACATGGGTGGCTCAGTCAGTTAAGCTTCCAACTGGATCTTGGCTTAGGTCATGATCTCAGGGTTGTGAGATAGACCCTGGCGTCAGGCTCCATGCTGGAGCTACCTAGCTACTTAGTATTCTCTCTCTTTCTCCCTCCCTCTGCCCCTTCCCCCTCATGCTCGTGCACTCTCTCTCAAAAAATAAATAAATGGCAATAGAAGAGATGATCCAAGATAGTGCAAGAATAGCTTCTGATGGGTTGTACAAAGCTACAGTTTTAAAAAATTACTATTACTTCTTACTTAGTAAATGGCTGGCTTTGTCCTAAAGTGTATACTTGAATTTTCACTTTCTTTTTTTTTTAAAGATTTTATTTATTTATTTATTTGAGAGAGAGTGTGCTCGCACAGGCACCCATGCTTGAGCAAGGGGAGGGGCAGAGGGACAAGTAGACTCTGTACTGAGCCCATAGTGGTTGTGGGGCTCGAAATCATGAACCTGAGATCATGACCTGAGCCGAAATCAAGAGTTGGAAGCTTAACCGACTGAGCCACTCAGGCGCCCCCTGAATTTTCACTATCAACCAGGGTTTGTTATCAGTGATTACTTCCAATCTGGGTGAGAGGCAATAGATACCAGTACTTATGCACTTTGACCTGTGGGATTTCTCTCAGACATCATTTCTCTTACAGGATAGCATACTTCCCTGTGTCAGAGACAAGACAGAAAGCTCAGTAGTTACTGCTTCGGTAGGCTGAGGGGGGTTTTACACAGAACACACTCCTAGTCTAGCATTGCACATCTTTGTCTCTTAATCTCTAAAGAAGGTGAAATGGTACAAGGGAAAGAATGTTAGTTCAAGGAGCCAGAAGACTTGGTTTCTTTTCCCAACACTGCTACCGATTTACCAGACACTTTGGGAAAGTCACAGCCTCTCTGAGCCTTAGTTTACTGGGAACATGGACAAATCATTTAGATCATTCCCCTGTTCTATACTTTCCCAGGCCCCTTGAAGCATTGCTTACTTTGCAGGACCAGTTTGCTGGGCACTCTGACAGTCTCTGTATCCTCATGAGCCATTTCCCTGTGTCACTACCACTTCCTCTGCTCAGAAGCCTCTCTTCCTTGGCTGGCTTTGCCCTTGTCAACAATTATTTGCCCACCTCCAGCAGCCAAGCTGCAATATTCCATGCACTGAGAATTGTTGAACCTCTGCTACTGGCTCTGCAATTAGCCTTGAAGTCATTCATTTCACAAATATTTATTGAGCACCTATCATGTGCCAGGCACAGAGTTAGGGATAAAATGTTGAGCAAAAAACAAGTTTGCCCTCATGGAGCAAACAGTGGATAGATTCACCAAGGAGCTTATAAGAATAAAGGGAAGTCATAAACTTAGGTCTTTTGTCCTTTAAATTCACAGCTGACCTAAGTTAGCTTAGGTGAATCTACATCTTCCTCCAACTCTTAAAATCTCTAACTCTACTTTAACTTTGTTGTATTTAGTGAAAATTCATCTTAAATTTTTACAAGAAAGAAAACCAAGACACAGAATATAAATGTATTAAAAAGTAACTCAAAATGAGGATAGAATGTATTAGCTTTGTCTACAAAGAAAAGCACATTATTGAAAGCCAGATTTATATATGTATGTGTATGTGCTTAATAAAATTAAATATTGTTGTTTTGCTTTCTTTTTTTTAAGTAGGCTAAGCACCCAGTGTGGAGCCCAGCATGGGGCTTGAACTCACAACCCTGAGATCAAGACTTGAGCTGATATCAAGACTTAACCAACTGAACCACCCAGGCCCCCCAAAATTAAATGCTTTTTTATTCCCAAATAACATACATCTAGAAGACCCTAAGAACCCAGGTTCAGATTTAGAAGTAAATCAAAATAGTTTCTAGAAATAGTTAAATCTTCATGCTCACCGATGTAAAATCAGTAAGGCAACTTTCAGGACTCAATATAGGGCAACTGCTAAGCACTATCTTTTTCACAGGCCATGGGAGCCATATTTGACTGCTGGTAAGGGACCCTGGTCTGTGCACCAGCCCCACTCCAGCGTAGCCCTATTCCTCTCTACCCTCTTTTTCTTCTTCATTGACTCATCTTAAGGCCAACCAGTTCTTCAGAGTCCCTTCTCCAAGGCACTCTGTTTTTTTTTTTCCTACTGGTACTGGAAAACACAAACTTGAGTCTTATAATTGAATTTCTATAAAAGAACCTACTAAGCTTCTAGACTAGTTAATATTTTTCTATATTCAGTATATGAAAAAAAAAAAAGCTGGTTTTGATCTTTGTAGTACATTACTGGCTGGGTAGATGATTTAGAGCATGGGACTAAGCGACAGGAGACCTGGCTTCTGGTCCTGTTGCTACCAGTAGAATGATCTCCAAGCCACCATTCTGCAACTTGCAAAATAAGGGAATCAGATCAGATGTGTTATTTTTTCATTGCTAATTACAAAAGTGATCAGTGCATATATTCTTCATATCAATTTTTAATATAATATAGATAAGTTTGAAGACCACTTTGAATTTCCCCCATTTTCTCAGCTCCAGTTCCCTTTTCATCTCCCTATTATTATCTCTTTGGTATATCTCCTTCCAGAACTCTTTCCTCGCATTTATAAAAGCTCCCTACCAGGTTTAATAT
This sequence comes from Neomonachus schauinslandi, assembly GCF_002201575.2. Classification (NCBI taxonomy): domain Eukaryota; kingdom Metazoa; phylum Chordata; class Mammalia; order Carnivora; family Phocidae; genus Neomonachus; species Neomonachus schauinslandi. The sequence continues at coordinate 66,023,184 of NC_058412.1, forward strand.
TTTATATAAAAAACTAAGCAGACTTTGTGCAAAGAAATAAGAGCTTAACTTGTGCTTAAATGTATGAGTTTCCAGAAGGGAACATTTTCATTTCTAGGCCCTGGTGAATGTTTAGGAAAGATTGTTGCATCTAAAATCAAAACAGGGACCCCTGGGTGGCTCAGTCCATTAAGGTTCAGCTTGGGTGGTGATCCCAGAGTCCTGGGATCCAGTCCTCCATCAGGCTTCTTGCTAGCAGGGAGCCTGCTTCTCCCTCTGCTTGTGCTCGCTCTCTCTCTGACAAATAAATAAAATCTTTAAAAATAAAATAAAATGTTTGGGTTTTCTTTAAAAAAAATTTTTAAAAATAATAATAAAATCAAAACACTTTTGGGGAACCTGGGTCAGTTAAGCAGCTGATTCTTGATTTGGGCTCAGTTAACGATCTCAGGGTCCTGGGATCGAGCCCTAAGTCAGGCTCCATGCTCAGCATGGAGTCTGCTTGAGATTCTTTCTCCCTCTTCCTCTGCCCCTTACCCTGCTATTGTGCTCTTTCTCTCTCTCAAATAAATAAATAAATCTTTTTTTTTATTTATTTGAGAGAGACAGAGATAGTGAGAGAGAACACAAGTGGGAAGGAGGGGGAGAAGCCTATTCCCCGTTGAGCAGGGACCCAATGTAGGGTTCTATCTCAGGACCCTGGGATCATGACCTGACCAAAGGCAGACGCTTAAACAACTGAGCCCCCCAGGCACCCCAAAAATCTTTAAAATAAAATAAAAACATTTTTTAAATGTAAAGCTCACAATATATGCTACAAGGAACTCACAAAATATATGTGTTAATAAAAAGGAGAAATGTCAACATGAATGACATTTTAAACGTTTAGTTGTGTAAAAGTTTAGGAAAAAGGAAACTTCTAGAAGTAGATACTGAGTCATTTTATTATTAAGAATTATTTTTATCACCCCCATTATTAACTCTATTAATAGCCTAATTAGTCTGTCAGGCACACACTGTCCACTGAACTTTTACTGTACAGAGCAAGCTATATCTAGAACTCCTTTTTAGACAAATTAACAATGCCTTTCCTAAAGTTTTCCAGTCTCTGGGACCAATGAGAAAATGGGAAGAATAGGTCTTTGTGTTAATTTTTTGTCAACTTGGCCAAACCAGTGTCCAGATATGTGGTCAAACATTATTCTAGATGTTTCTGTGAGAGGGTTTTTGGATGAAATTAAGATTTAAGGGGCACCTGGGTGGCTACCACCCTGCAGATTTTGGACTTGCCAGACTCCATAATCATGTGAGTTAATTCCTTATATTCAATCAATCAATCAATCTACCAATCTCATTGGTTCTATTTCTTTGGAGAACTCTAATACAGCTCCCTCCCCCCCCATATAAAATTTATATATAATTCTTATATCATACAATTCACCCATTTAAATGTACAATTCAATAATTTTTAGTATATTCACAGAATTGTGCAGCCATCACCATAATCAGTTTTAGAACACATTCATCACCTTAAAGAAACTCCAGGGCGCCTGGGTGGCTCAGTTGGTTAAGCGACTGCCTTCGGCTCAGGTCATGATCCTGGAGTCCCGGGATCGAGTCCCGCATCGGGCTCCCTGCTCAGCGGGGAGTCTGCTTCTCCCTCTGACCCTCCTCCCTCTCGTGCTCTCTGTCTCTCATTCTCTCTCACAAATAAATAAATAAAATCTTTAAAAAAAAACCAAAAACTCCATACACATTAGCACTCACTTTCCATTTATCCCCTCCTTCCCCACTCCTAAACAACTACTAATCTAGCTTTTGTCTCAATAGCTTTGCCCATTCTTGACATTTCATGTAAATAGAATCATACAACATGTGGTTTTTTGTTACTGGCTTCTTTCACCCTTCATAACATTTTCAAGGTTTATCTATGTTGATGCACATATCAATACTGCATTCCTTTCATTGCTGAATAATATTTCATGGATGTCTATTCCACATTTTATTTATCCATTCATCAGTTGATAGACACTTGGATTATTTCCAGTTTGGGGTGATTATGGGGTTATAATGCTGCTATGAACATTTATATACAAGTTTTATATGGACATATGTTTTCATTTCTTTTGGGTATATACCTAGGAGTGGAATTGCTGAGTCATACGGTAACTCTTTGTTTAACCTTTCAAGAAACTGTCAAACTGTTTCGAAAGGAGTTGTACCATTTTACATTCCCACTAGCAACATATGAAGATTACAATTTCCCCACATTGACATAATTGCTATTGTCTGCCATTTTGATTGTAGCCAACCTACTGGGTGTGATGTGGTATCTCATTGTAGTTTTGATTTTTATTTTTCTGAAGACTAATGACATTGAGCATCTTTCCATGTATTTATTGGCCATCTGTGTTTCTTCTTTGGAGAAATGGCTATTCAGATATTTTGCCCACTTTTCCATCAGGTTATTTGCCTTTTTATTATTATTATTTTTAAAAGATTTGGTGTATTCATGAGAAAGAGAGTGAGAGAGCACAAGTATGGGGAGGGTCAGAAGAAGAGGGAGAAGTGGGCTTCTCTTGAAGCCCAATGTATATAGTTTATTCTTTCTGACTCTATTATAAACTGAATTATTTTCTTAGTATCATTTTTGGATATCATTTCTTCATTGCTAGTGTACAGAAAAAAAAAAAAAAGAAATGCAATTGATTTTTGTATATTGATCTTGTATCCTGCAAACTTGCTGAACTTTTTTATTACTTCTTAGAGTTTTTTATAGATGCCTTTAGATTTTCTCCATACAAGATTTTGTCATCTGTAAATAGGATATTTTTACTTCTTCCTTTACAATCAGGATGCCTCTCATTTCTTTTTCTTGCCTAATCACTTGGGCTTGAGCCTCCAGTACAATGTCAAATAAAAGTAGTGAGAGCAGACATCCTTGTTTTGTTTCTAATCTTAAGGTAAAGTTTTCAGCTTTTCACCCATTTAGTATTATATTAGCTGTGGATTTTCTTTAAATTTTATTTTATTATGCTATGTTAATCACCATACATTACATCATTAGTTTTTGATGTAGTGTTCCATGATTCATTGTTTGTGTATAACTTACGAGTCTCAGAGACAAAGAGAAAATCCTGAAAGAACCTTGGGACAAGAGGTCTATAACCTACAATGGTAGAAACATTAGATTGGCAACAGACCTATCCACAGAGACCTGGCAGGCCAAAAAGGACTGGCGTAATATATTCAGAGCACTAAATGAGAAAAATATGCAGCCAAGAATACTCTATCCAGCTAGGCTGTCATTGAAAATAGAAGGAGAGATAAAAAGCTTCCAGGACAAACAAAAACTAAAGGAATTTGCAAACACGAAACCAGCCCTACAAGAAATATTGAAAGGGGTCCTCTAAGCAAAGAGAGAGTCTAAAAGCAACATAGACCAGAAAGGAACACAGACAATATACGGTAACAGTCACCTTACAGGCAATACATAGGCTGTGGATTTTTGTAGATGCCTTTTATTAGGTTGAGAAAATTCCCTCCCTGTCCTAGTTTATGAGTGTTTTTATCATGAAGGCATGTTGGATTTGCAAGGCGAAGAATAGCTTTTTGTTGGGGGAGGGGGAACAGAGGGAGAGGGAAAGAGAATTTTAAGCAGGCTCCATGCCCAGCTTAAAGCCTGATGCGGGACTCAATCCCACAACCCTGAAATCATGAAATCAAGGGTCAGATATTTAACCAGCTAAGCCACCCAGGCGCCCCTGAATAGGTTTCAAAAGTAACTTGAATTATATTTTATTTTCACCTAGATATCACTTAAAATTAGAGTATGGTTTGTAAAGTAACTAGAGTTATAAAAAAGGGTTTCTCTGAACTTCAGAGGGATTAATTGGTACAGTCTTCACCAATTCTGGAACAGTATATGTTAAATCATGTTGGCACTGAGGATACATAAAAGAACTAAGTAAGTGGAGAAGCATCGTGGCTTGTAGAAGCACAATATATAATGGAGAGGAGCAGAAGGTAGTGTACTCTGATTTAATGTAAGTTTCATTCTCGTGAAACTACTTAACTCATGTTTGACTTCAATTTATTTAATTTACTTTTTAAATATTTTATTTTTAAGTAATCTCTAACCCCAACATGGGGCTTAAACTCACAACCCCAAGATCAAGAGTCTCATGCTCCAATGACTGAGCCAGCCAGGCGCCCCTGACTTTATTTTAAATCACTGCAATGATTTAACTCATATCAGGATTTCAGAATCCTCATTACAAAACATTTTGTCAATTATCACCAGACACTTGCAGACTCCAAGTGTGTTTTTTCCTAAGAAGTAAAACATCTTGAGCTTTAACTTATCCCCATATAAGTATTAATTAATTATTCCTAGCACAATCTGCTCTATCTTTTGTTAAAATCTGCATATTTTAGCGATCACTGTTTTTAAACATATATAACTTGCTAACTACAATTATGCCAGTCACATACCTAGATTCAAAACCTTAGTGGCCTACATGCATGTTCATCAATTGGTCACCTTAAGTATGGTGGCAACACATGAAACTTTCCATTTATCCCAAATTTTGCTTCATTTGGGCAGTGGGAGATGTTTATACAAGTTCTTGGGAAAGTTGGGGAGTGAGTGGGGAACATCAGGCTAATTATACTCATATGTGACAAAACTGAATCACACTATGTCCTGCTTTTGTTCTAGACATACCTCATCCCTCTGACTACCAGCAATGGGGATATTTGATGCTGACCAGTTACTATCAGGGAATCTATAGTTGACAATAGCAAATACAGAAAAATGGAATCCTAAGTCAGAATTTAGCTGATTTCCAATTTCCGAAACTCCAAGTGAAAGTGACTCTGGAGCAGGGACTACATCTTGGCAATCCCTATACTCCCTGCACAAATACAACTCATGTTAATTAACGGAGACAAAAAGTCACCTATTTGTTAATAACATAAAATAAGTTATACTATGACTCAATAAGAATTGCCATTTTCCATAATTCCTTAGCTAATAAGAAAAGCCACCATTAAATACCACATTTATTTCATTTTCTTTATTTTAAGTATTTCACAGATACTCCTGTCAAGCTTGAACAGATTACTCATGATCCCCAGTATCTGCCATTGATCAACATTTGGTTAATTGTTCTCACTAATTCAATTGTTTTTTTCCACAGAACAAAACAATAACAAACACTCCTTCATTAGAAATATATTCCAAATAAAAATAATAAAAAAATTAAAAAGTAATAAAAGTCAAAAAAATATATATTCCTACTTCTAAAAGTGGCCAGGCTTGCTTAAATATGCCCCATCTACATATACATGGCTATATCTTATGCTCTTTACATATTATAAATAATTTTTTTATTATATTATGTTAATCACCATACATTACATCATTAGTTTTTTATGTAGTGTTCCATGATTCATTGTTTGCGTATAACACCAAGTGTTCCATTCAGTAAGTGCCCTCTTTAATACCCATCACGAGGCTAACCCATCTGCCCACCCCTCTCCCCTCTAGAACCCTCAGTTTGTTTCTCAGTGTCCATAGTCTTTCATGGTTCGTCTCCCCCTCTGATTTCCCCCCCTTCATTTTTCCCTTCCTACTGTCTGTTTTCTTTTTTTTTTAACATATAATGTATTTGTTTCAGAGGTACAGGTCTGTGATTCATAAGTCTTACACAATTCACAGCACTCACCATAGCACATACCCTCCCCAATGTCTATCACCCAGCCACCCCATCCCTCCCACCCCACCCCCCCACCACTCCAGCAACCCTCAATTTGTTTCCTGAGATTAAGAATTCTTCATTTCAGTGAGATCATATGATACATGTCTTTCTCCGATTGACTTATTTCGCTCAGCATAATACCCACCAGTTCCATCCACGTCATTGCAAATGGCAAGATTTCATTCCTTTTGATGGCTGCATAATATTCCATTGTATATATATATACCACTTCTTCTTTATCCATTCATCTGTTGATGGACATCTTGGCTCTTTCCACAGTTTGGCTATTGTAGACATTGCTGCTATAAATATCGGGTTGCACATGCCCCTTTGGATCCCTACATTTGTATGTTTGGGGTAAATACCCAGTAGTGCAATTGCTAGGTCATATGGTAGCTCTATTTTCAACTTTTTGAGGAACCTCCATACTGTTTTCCAGAGTGGCTGTACCACCTTGCATTCCCACCAACAGTGTAGGAGGGTTCCCCTTTCTCCACATCCCCGCCAATGTCTGTCATTTCCTGACTTGTTAATTTTAGCCATTCTGACTGGTGTGAGGTGGTATCTCACTGAGGTTTTTTTTTGTTTTTTGTTTTTTGTTTTTTAGATTTTATTTATTTATTTGATAGAGAGAGACACAACAAGAGAGGGAGCACAAGCAGCGGGAAGGGAGAGGGAGAAGCAGGCCCCCCACAGAGCAGGGAGTCCGATGCAGGGCTCGATCCCAGGACCCTAGAATCATGACCTGAGCCAAAGGCAGACGCTTAATGACTGAGCCACCCAGGCACCCTTTCACTGAGGTTTTGATTTGGATTTCCCTGGTGCCGAGCGATGTTGAGCACTTTTTCATGTGTCTGCTGGCCATTGGATGTCTTCTTTGGAAAAATGTCTGTTCATGTCTTCTGCCCATTTCTTGATTGGATTCTTTGTTCTTTGGTGTTGAGTTTAATAAGTTCTTTATAGATTTAGGATACTAGCCCTTTATCTGATATGTCATTTGTAAATATTTTCTCCCATTCTGTCGGCTGTCTTTTGGTTTTGTTGACTGTTTCTTTTGCTGTGCAAAAGCTTTTGATCTTGATGAAGTCCCAATAGTTCATTTTTGCCCTTGCTTCCCTTGCCTTTGGCGATGTTTCTAGGAAGAAGTTGCTGCAGCTGAGGTCGAAGAGGTTGCTGCCTGTGTTCTCCTTTAGGATTTTGATGGACTCCTGTCTCACATTTAGGTCTTTCAAACATTTTGAGTCTATTTTTGTGTGTGGTATAAGGAAATGGTCCAGTTTCATTCTTCTGCATGTGGCTGTCCAATTTTCCCAACACCATTTGTTGAAGAGACTGTCTTTTTTCCATTGGACATTCTTTCCTGCTTTGTGGAAGATTAGTTGACCATAGAGTTGAGGGTCCATTTCTGGGCTCTCTATTCTGTTCCATTGATGTGTGTGTCTGTTTTTGTGCCAGTACCATACTGTCTTGATGATGACAGCTTTGTAATAGAGCTGGAAGTCCGGAACTGTGATGCCACCAGCTTTGCTTTTCTTTTTCAACATTCTTCTAGCTATTCGAGGTCTCTTCTGGTTCCATACAAATTTTAGGATTATATGTTCCATTTCTTTGACAAAAGTGGATGGTATTTTGATAGGGATTGCATTGAATGTGTAGATTGCTCTAGGTAGCATTGACATCTTCACAATATTTTTTCTTCCAATCCATGAGCATGAAACGTTTTTCCATTTCTTTGTGTCTTCCTCAATTTCTTTCATGAGTATTTTATAGTTTTCTGAGTACAGATTCTTTGCCTCTTTGGTTAGATTTATTCCTAGGTATCTTATGGTTTTGGGTGCAGTTGTAAATGGGATCAACTCCCTAATTTCTCTTTCTTCTGTCTTGTTGGTATATAGGAATGCCACTGATTTCTGTGCACTGATTTTATATCCTGCCACTTTACTGAATTCCTATATGAGTTCTAGCAGTTTTGGGGTGGAGTCTTTTGGGTTTTCCACATAAAGTATCGTATCATCTGCAAAGAGTGAGAGTTTGACTTCTTCTTTACCAATTCGGATGCCTTTTATTTCTTTTTGTTGTCTGATTGCTGTGGCTAGGATTTCTAGTACTATGTTGAACAGCAGTGGTGATAGTGGACATCCCTGCCGTGTTCCTGACCTTAGGGGGAAAGCTCTCAGTTTTTCCCCATTGAGAATGACATTCGCTGTGGGTTTTTCATAGATGGCTTTTATGATATTGAGGTATGTACCCTGTATCCCTATACTCTGAAGAGTTTTGATCAAGAAAGGATGCTGTACTTTGTCAAATGCTTTTTCTGCATCTATTAAGAGGATCATATGGTTCTTGTTCTTTCTTTAACTAAGGTATTGTATCACATTGATTGATTTGCGGATGTTGAACCAAATTTGCAGCCCAGGAATAAATCTCACTTGGTCGTGGTGAAGAATCCTTTTAATGGACTGTTGTATCCTATTGGCTAGTATTTTGGTGAGAATTTTTGCATCCATGTTCATCAGGGATATTGGTCTGTAATTCTCCTTTTAGATAGGCTCTTTGTCTGGTCTTGGTATCAAGGTAATGGTGGCTTCATAAAACGAGTTTGGAAGTTTTCCTTCCATTTCTATTTTTTGGAACAGTTTCAGAAGAATAGGTATTAATTCTTCTTGAAATGTTTGGTAGAATTCCCCAGGGAAGGCTTCTGGCCCTGGGCTTTTGTTTGTTGGGAGATTTTTGATTACCGCTTCAATTTCCTTAGTGGTTATAGGTCTGTCAAGGTTTTCTATTTCTTCCTGGTTCAGTTTTGGTAGTTGATACATCTCTAGGAATGTATCCATTTCTTCCAGATTATCTAATTTGCTGGCATAGAGTTGCTCATAATATGTTCTTATAGTTGTTTGAAACATTTCTTTGGTGTTGGTTGTGATCTCTCCTCTTTCATTCATGATTTTATTTATTTGGGTCATTTCTCTTTTCTTTTGGTAAGTCTGGCCAGGTGTTTATCAATCTTGTTCATTCTTTCAAAGAACCAGCTCCTAGTTTCGTTGATCTGTTCTACTGTTCTTTTCGTTTCTATTTCATTGATTTCTGCTCTGATCTTTATTATTTCCCTTCTCCTGCTGGGTTTAGGCTTTATTTGCTGTTCTTTCTCCAACTCCTTTAGGTGTAGGGTTAGGTTGTGTACTTGAGAACTTTCTTGTTTCTTGAGAAAGGCTTGTATTGCTATATACCTCCCTCTTAGGACCACCTTTACTGCATCCCAAAGATTTTGAACAGTTGTGTTTTCATTTTCATTGGTTTCCATGAATTTTTTTCAGTTCTTCTTTAATATCCTGGCAGACCCATTCATTCTTTAGTAGGATGCTCTTTAGCCTCCATGTTACTGAGTTCTTTCCAACTTTGCTCTAGTGATTGAATTCTAGTTTCAAAGCATTGTGGTCCAAAAATATGCAGGGAATGATCCCAATCTTTTGGTACCAGTTGAGACCTGATTTGTGACCTAGGATGTGATCTATTCTGGAGAATGTTCCATGGGGACTAGAGAAGAATGTGTATTCTGTTGCTTTGGGATGGAATGTTCTGAATATATGTGAAGTCCATTTGGTCCAGTGTGTCATTTAAAGTCTTTATTTCCTTGTTGATCTTTTGCTTAGATGATCTGTCCATTTTAGTGAGGGGGGTATTAAAGTCCCCCACTATTATTGTATTGTTGTCAATGTATTTCTTTGCTTTTGTTATTAATTGGCTTGTATAATTGGCTGCCCCCATGTTAGGGGCATAGATATTTACAATTCTTAGATCTTCTTGTTGGATAGATCCTTTAAATATAATATAGTGTCCTTCCTCATCTCTTATTATAGTCTTTGGTTTAAAATCTAATTTGTCTGATATAAGGATTGCCATCCCAGCTTTCTTTTGGTGTCCATTAACATGGTAAATGGTTTTCCACCCCCTCACTTTCAATCTGGAGGTGTCGTTGGGTCTAAATGAATCTCTTGCAGACAGCATATCGATGGGTCTTGTTTTTTAATCCAATCTGATAGCCTGTGTCTTTTGATTGGGGCATTTAGTCCATTTACATTCAGGGTAACTATTGAAAGATAGGAATTTAGTGCCATTGTATTGCCTGTAAGGTGACTGTTACTGTATATTGTCTGTGTTCCTTTCTGGTCTATGTTACTTTTAGACTCTCTCTTTGCTTAGAGGACCCCTTTCAATATTTCTTGTAGGGCTGGTTTCGTGTTTGCAAATTCCTTTAGTTTTTGTTTGTCCTGGAAGCTTTTTATCTCTCCTTCTATTTTCAATGACAGCCTAGCTGGATAGAGTATTCTTGGCTGCATATTTTTCTCATTTAGTGCTCTGAATATATCATGCCAGTCCTTTCTGGCCTGCCAGGTCTCTGTGGATAGGTCTGTTGCCAATCTAATGTTTCTACCATTGTAGGTTACAGATCTCTTCTCCCAAGCTGCCTTCAGGATTTTCTCTTTGTCTCTGAGACTTATAAGTTTTACTATTAGATGTCGGGGTATTGACCTATTTTTACTGATTTTGAGGGGAGGTTCTCTGTGCCTCCTGGATTTTGATGCCTGTTTCCTTCCCCAAATAAGGAAGTTCTCTGCTATAATTTGCCCCGATATTCCTTCTCCCCTTTCTCTCTTTCTTCTTCTTCTGGGATCCCAATTATTCTAATGTTTTGTCTTATGGTATCACTTATCTCTCGAATTCTGCCCTTGTGATCCAGTAGTTGTTTATCTCTCTTTTTCTCAGCTTCTTTACTTTCCATCATTTGGTCTTCTATATCACTAATTCTCTCTTCTGCCTCATTTATCCTAGCAGTTAGAGCCTCCATTTTTGATTGCACCTCATTAATAGCCTTTTTGATTTTGACTTGGTTAGATTTTAGTTCTTTTATTTCTCCAGAAAGGGTTTCTCTAATATCTTCCATGCTTTTTTCAGGCCCAGCTAATATCTTTATATCGTCATTCTGAAGTCTAGTTCTGACATCTTCTAATGTCCATATTGATTAGATCCCTGGCAGTCGGTACTGCCTCTTGTTCTTTTTTTTTTGAAGTGGTTTTTATCCATCTTGTCATTTTGTCCAGAGGAGAATAGATGAATGAGAGAACAAAATGCTAACAGGGTAACAATGACCTCAGAAAAATATTCACTAAACAAATCAGAAGAGACCTGAAACTGGGGGGAAAGAAAGGGAAAGAAAGAAAAGACAAATAAAAAGAAAAGGATAAAAAAAAAGGAATATGATCAAATATGATCAGGCTGATGCACAGATCAGTGCCACACACCAGATTTTGGGCATATTTTGGTCTGTTAGAAGGAAGTGCCTCCCAAAATTTTAAAGAAGGAAACACTTATATATGTACAATAATAAGGGTAAATATGATGAAGGGATGGAATATGACTATAAAGGTTAAAATTACAAAAGATTTTATAAAAGGAATTGATAAAAGTTGGTTGAAAAAAGAAAGAAGAGGAATTAAAAAAAAAGAAAGGGAGAGAATGTGATCATGCAGGAGACTAGAACAAAGCCATACACTAAAGATTTAGGGGATATTTTGGTCTGTTAGAAGAATCAGTTTACCAAAATTTTAAAGAGATAACAACTTATATATATATATCAAGAACAAGGTTAACTACTATGAAGGGATAGAATATGACTCTAAAAATGAAAAATAAAAAAGATTTTTTAAAAAGGGATTGATAAGATGTTGGTTGAAAAAGGGAAAAACAAAAACTAAAGAAAAGAAAAGAAAAAGAAAATTTAAAAAATTAACTTTGAAAGACTAAAGAATCGGGGGGGGGAAAGCCATGCATTCTATGTGCACTATTCCCCTAGCGCTGGATTTCTGCCGTTCTTATTGATTGGTAAACTTGGTCTTGGCTGGCTGTTCTTGCTGATCTTCTGGGGGAGGGGCCTGTTGCTGTGGTTCCCAAATGTCTTTGCCGGAGGCATAATTGCCCTGCCCTTGCTGGTCTGAGCTAAGTAATCTGCTCGGGTTTGCTCTCTGGAGCTTTTGTTCCCTGCAAGCTTTCTGCACAGCTTTGGAGGTCGAGAGTGAAAATGGCGGCCTCCCAATCTCCGCTCAGAGGAGCTGAGAACTTGGCGCCCCACCCCTTAGTGAGCCCCCAGAGAAAAGCAGTCAATCACTCCCGGCTCCCCGGTCTCCGGCCGCACTCTGTGCTCACCCGGCCTGTGACCGAGCGTTTCTATCTCTGGCACCCAACCCCTGTGTAGAGTCTCCAAACCCAGCGGATCCCTGCGGTGAGCTCCCGCGCCGCTCCTCCCGGGGAAGGAAGGAGAGTCTCCCCAGATCTGCTGCTTGTTGGGTCTCTGCTGCAAGAGCAGTGGCCCGACTGTGCCGCAGATCACGGTTTATGGCAACCCCGAGCTGAGAGCCCGCTCCTCAGCTCCGTCTGTGCAGCCGGCTTCCCTGCTCTATACCTGGGAGCTCTGCCGCACTCAGGCACCCCTGGTCTTTCTGTGACCCCAAGGGTCCTGAGACCACACTGTCCCACGAGGTTTCCACCCCCTGCTAAGCCACTGGAGCGACGTCCCTCAGCGGAGCAGACTTCTAAATGGTCCGATTTTGCGCTCCACTGCTCTATCACTTGCCAGTAGCAGCTGACGGAGGCCCCCTCCCCCGCCGTCTATCTTCCCGAATATCACCTCGGATTCACTTCTCCGCACACACGTCCTACCTTCCAGAAAGTGGTTGTTTTTCTGTTCAGAGAGTTGCTGCTATTCTTTTCTTTGATCTCCTGTTGAGTTCGTAGGTGTTCAGAATGGTTTGATCCCTATCTAGCTGAATTCCTGGGACCAGACAAAATTTAGGTCTCCTACTCCTCTGCCATCTTGTTCCTCCCCCTATAAATAATGTTTTATCAGTTAAACCAAACAAGGATATTTAAAATAAAATGTCATTATACCACCTAAAATGGCTTTATCAATAAATACATATACCAGCAGCCTCCTTCTCAAATAGTCTGTGTAAGACTATTTACTTTATTAATGACCACTAAATAATGTGTCATTTAGGATACTTAGAGCACATGTAACAGAAAAGAATTAGTGCTATCTTTAGCAAAAACAAGAAGAGAAGATTTATTATAAGGAAACAGCTGTCTCATAGAATCTAATGTCAGGAATTCAACCAGGCCCCAGAAAAGACCGGAAATAAGAACTGGAAAACCATCAGAATGCAGGCAGTTCTCTTCTCTAGACCTACTTTATCCTCCTCTTCTGGCAGTATAGCCTTCTCTTCTTGATCCACATAAGAGGAAAGCAATGGCCAGTACATAGGTATCATGGCCAGACTGACTCTATTTCTTTATTCAAATTTCTAGAGAGAAAATCTCATTGGCCCAAAGTACTCTTACCTCCACCTGTAGCCTGTGGCCAGAGTCAGGCATCCTGCTGCCTGGCAACCCATCCCTGGGAGCAAGGAAGTATTCAAGGGGTTCTTTGTAAGCTAGAAAGACATACCAAATAGTGTCTCTACAAATGGATAGGACTATGCAAGCCCAGTTCCTCTCTCAAATTTAACAGAACAATGTCATCCTTCCTCTCTTGGAATGAAAAGACTAAAGAAGCATAGAAAAGCCCAAGAGTGTTAAAGAAATCAATATCCCTCCGCATAGAAATATCAGTAACAGTGTAAGAATAATCTAATCCATTTTATCAGTAACACATTCAACTGGACAACTTCCAAGCCAAAATACACCTGTAAAATGAAATGTCCCACTAAACAATGTGCATTGGCTCCCCTTCCCTCAATGTTTTGCTTAAATCCTATGGGTTATACAAATAGAGATAAAAATATTTCATGCTTAAGATAACCAAAGCACTTAGGCTAATAATGAAACAATTTGTGCTTACAGCCTATATTTGGAAAGGGCAACTTACTTTTTTTTTTTAAGATTTATATATTCATTTTAGAGAGGGGGGAGGGGCAAAGGGAAAGGGAGGGAGAATCTCAAGCCGACTCCACACTGAGCATGGAGCACTACACAGGGCTCAATCCCATGACCCTGAGATCATGACCTGAGCTGAAATCAGAATTCTGATGCTTAACCAACTGAGCCACTGAGGCGCCCTGGAAAAGGCAAAAAATTTATGTTAACTTCAAAGAATCATTGGATAGTCAACTATGTATTGTTTTGTTGGCTTGCTAATGTACCATGTAGACATATCAATAAGTATGGGACACTTCACATAAAAAAAAAGAAATCACTTTAAAAAAATCACTTTCAGATATAAATTCAAAGTTGAGATGCTTTAAAAAATTTTTAGGTACAGTTATCACAGACTTTCTCCCTTAGTAATGAATAATTTGCTAGACTGAGTTCTAGGAATACCTGAAACCCATTTTTTTTTTTTTTTGCTAGCAGATAATTCATATTAAGTAGACTCTCTCTCTAAATATATTCTCCTAGTCTCATCTTTCAACATTATCTGCTAAATTTAACCACAGATGCTTTTTTCCCATAAATGGTCTTAAGCAAAGCTATTCTAAAGAGGGGAAATGTACAATGCAAGATAGAATTTAATCCTGTTTTTTTTTTTTTTAAGATTTTATTTATTTATTTGACAGAGAGAGGCACAGCGAGAGAGGAAACACAAGCAGGGGGAGTGGGAGAGGGAGAAGCAGGCTTCCCGCTGAGCAGGGAGCCCGAAGCGGGGCTCGATCCCAGGACCCTGGGATCATGACCTGAGCCGAAGGCAGACGCTTAACGACTGAGCCACCCAGGCGCCCCTAATCCTGATTTTATTTCTGATTTTCTCGCTGACACTGGAGAACTTATTTCAGCTTCTTGTTCTATAAATTTTATACACTGGCAATGCCTTACAGTGTTGTTGTAAGAAGAAAATAAAACGTGAAGATGGAGCAAAAGGTAAAATTGCCGTGATGGTTGGTATTGCTGTTTGTAACATTGCTCTGTTTATAGGAACACAGACATCATTTGCCCTAGACTTGACTTCCAAAAATTCAAACTTTAGGGCCTCAAGTAAGTTAATAATATCTGTATTTGTACAATGTTTTATAGTTGATAAATAACTTCTGTAAAAGTTGTTCATTTAATACAAATGTTCCATAACAAAGGTGCTACTGTCTGAGACAGAGACTAAGATGTCAAGTGATTTGCCCAATTTCACACAACTGGTAATAAACCTAGGATTCAAAACTGGGATTCAAACCCCGTATTTTGACTCCAGGGCCAGTATATCCCTTTTATTATAGTGGAGATTGTCTGATGTTTTATTTTTTTTCTTTAAAGATTTATTTATTTATTTTAGAGAGAGAGAGCTTGCAGGGGAGGGGCAGAGAGTCTCAAGCAGACTCTGTGCTGAGTGCAGAGCCCGATGTGGGGCTCGATGTGGGGCTCGATCCCACAGCCCATGAGATCACAACCTGCGCCACCCAGGCGCCCCTTGTGTAATGTTTTAAAAAGCTTCTGATTGGGGCACCTGGGTGGTTCAGTCGGTTAAGCGTCTGCCTTCAGCTCAGGTCATGATCCCAGGGTCCTGGGATCAAGCCCCATGTCAAGCCCCATGTCTGGCTCCCTGCTCATTGGGGAGTCTGCTTCTCTCTCTTCCCCTACCACTCCCCCTGCTTGTGCTCTCACTCTGTCAAATAAATAAACAAAGTCTTAAAAAAGCTTATGATCCTAGGTGCACCTGGCTGGCTCTGTCAACTCTTGGATCTTGGGGTTGTGAGTTCGAGCCGCACATTGGGGGTAGAGTTAACTTAATTTTTAAAAAACCTTCTGATCCTATTTCTCACTCTAATTTATAGGATTCAGATGGAAGAATCCACTGAAAAGTGTTAGACCAACTTCCCTGGATTGATCAGAGATCCTGATGACTTCTCTTAACCGGTTAAATTTTCAATTCCTTAACTACTTTAAATCCTCACTCTACTTATTCATTAACTTATTTGTCTACGCTTTTATCTCTAAGAATACATAACATGATGTCTTCAATTTCAAAACAATATAATACATTCTGGATTGATAGCAGTCGAGGGAATGCAGAATAAAGGAGAGGGACAAATGATAAGTCACATGATTTTATGGCACAGTGATTTGGCATGGGCCCAGTAACATACTAGTGAGTTCAGATTAGGATTTCTAAATGTGGACCTCAATTCCCTCATGTGTAAAGTTGGGTCAGCAATACCTATTTCACATGGTTAGAGTGAGAATTAAATAAATATATGGTGTGGGAGGGGTGTATAAAAATATATTTATTAGTGGTTGACAGAGTAATTGGTACAAAATAAGTACACAATAAATTGAAATTTTATTATTTTGGTTGAGGGAAGCTGTAAATAAGTCAAGTTTGGAAGAGGTATTAAATATGGCTTGACTTCCATTGAGGAGGTTGTGAACACCAGTAAGAAACACCAGTTTCTCAATTTCCAGATGTCAGGTCATGGTGTAAGTGCTGATGCTAGTGGACTTTATAATTCATTCAACAGAGGATGTACAAACAAACCCAGAAGGGCATTTAAGCAATGTCCTTAAACAGAAAACAAAATTTAGAGTTTTCTCATGAATGGAGATGCTGCATATCACTTTCCAGCTACCACCTGTTAAATGTTTTATTCACCAGTTATGTGTAAGAAGCAAAGCCCATGCACAACAGATGGCAGCCTAATTCTGGCTTCTCTAAAAAGGTTTTCCTCCTACTCATAAGAGCCCAAGGATATGTTGATGTGAGTGTTGCAGATGAATCCTCAGCACTGAATACTACTTAACAGTGTGACTCAGAGACCAACTGTGTTTCTCCTCATGGGTGATAGCCAAGCATTGAAACATGGTCCGAGTTCAGAGTCCGGATCTGAAGACACTTTATGTGCAATTTGTTATCTAACTCCAACAGGTTTATGCATGTATATAAAGCATAGAAGGATGAAAAAATAATTTTGACCAACCATTACGTCCTCAGTAGGGATCAAGGCTTTAAACAAAGTAGTTGAACCTATAGAGTCAACACTGGTTCAGGAAACAGAAAACTGAGGATTATCCTTGATGTCTCTCTTTTCCTTAACCTCCCCCACATCTAATCATAGAAGCTCACTTGCTAAACAATCCTCAGGTCCACGGGCTTCTCTTTGTCTCCACTGCAAGACCTCTTTGGTCTAAACCAACATCACCTATTTCATGGTTTCCCTACATTTAACCTGGACCCTCTTCAGTGCAGTCTGAAAGATTTTTCCAAAATGCAACTTGATCTGTCATTGGCACTGCTCTATTCCTGCAGCTTAAAAGCTTTAAATAGTCTCCCTTTGTTTCTATGGTAAAGGTCAAAACATTGAGCCGGGTTATTAAGGCACAAAGTTCTTAGTTACCACAGTGCACTTAGTTACCAGGTTTCTTAATTACCAACAACGGAAATTGATTCTGGCCGATTTAAAGAGCAAAAACATTTATTAAAAGGAGGTTGCCTCTTGGAAGAAATTGACTCTGGCCCATTCAGGCAATAAAGAAATTAAGAAAAAGGATGTGAGCCACCCAGAAAGCTGAGGGCCAAGCTGAGGAAATGGATGCGACAGTTTGCACCACCAACACCCTGGAAAGCACTGCCCGAGTCATAGCCAGACCTGCCAAGAGGAGAAGAAAATTCTTCACTGCTCTGCTTCTGGCTCCAGATCCAAAAATGGGGTGGGTGTTCTTGATTGGCTGTGGATACACCTAGCCACCTGGAGGTGAGCTTCTATAATGGGAAGCCGGCCAGCCTCCCACCAATACTCCTAAAGTGGGGAATTCCCCAAACACAAGAAGGAGTTTCAAATGCTGAGCAGCCAAAATAAAGAGGAAAAAAAAAAAGGAAATCCATTAAGTCCTATGACCTAGGATTTGGCCCTTGCCTCCCCCTCCACCATCACCTTATCCCTTCCTTCTCTATGCTCTGGCTATATGGTCCTTTCTTCAAACACTTCCACTCCAGGGCTCCTCCCTTTACCTACAGTGCTCTCTTCTCCATCAACAGCCCCACTGCACTTTGGTCTAGGCTAATGTATCAGTCCAGGTGCTGTTAGGATGAGTTCAACAAAGGGACCATTTACAGAGATATGGGTCCCACTAAAGGAAGCCAGCCAGCTATGGTAAAGCATCATGGGCTAGCAAGAACAGGAAGCCCTTATCACCCCTCACCTAAAGGAGGAAAGGATGGTGGGTTTTTGGAACCCAGAGGGAATAGCTGTACCCAGCAGCAAAGAAAGAAGTCCGTCTATACTGACAGGGAGAGAGTAAATAGCCTGACCTTATTCTGCTCCCACCCTCTAACCTCCTGCTCATGCTTCTGATTGGACAAACCCAACCTGAGACCACAGTTGCCTGTTGATGAAGGCTGTAGAAAAACAGGGTCAGAAAGATGGAAGGTGTATCTGGAAAAAATCCAGAGTAGTCAGTGTCCTTTGTTTTAGATTTTTTAGATTCCTTTGCTTAACAGTATCTATCTCTATTTGTAAATATATAACAATAAGTGGTTTTTAAATTTATTTTTTAACATTTAAAAATTATGGTTAAACTCCTCAAGGTCAGGAATTGTGTTTGTCTTTGCTCACCATTGTTTCCCCCCGGGGGAACTAGCAAAGTGCCTGATACATAAAGGGGCCTCAATAACTATTTCTTGAGTTAATGAAAGTATCTTCAATATGCAATATTGTGCTTTCAACAGTCTAATTTTCAAGCCTTTAATAACTAGAATAGGGAAATCATGCCTTCCTACTTCCTTGTTAGCCAGGCTCTTTCCCAGTTTCTTCTTTGCCCATCTAGTAAAATGGCCTATAATCACAAAACTTCTGAGGCCCTGCCAAGATTAAATTAAAATTCTAATAATTTATTTTTATTTTGCCCAAACTTTTTCCTGCTCAGTTATTTTTTCTAGGTAATTTACTGAGAGCTCATTCTATGGCATATATGTAGAAAGCTAACTTTCTCAGGCTTCGTGATAACCAGAAAGTTTAAACCACAATGCACAGCACATATTTCAGCTTAAGCCTTTTGCCTTTGTGCTATATTAAAATATCCTTGAAACAGGCATAATGCCATATGATGAATAACATATGGTACACGACAGTCCCTATTCATATATGGAAAATATGCTAATGATATCACGTACAGGAAGTAAAAGTGGAACCAGATTTATTTTTTCTATGTGGGTTTATCTGGATTCAGCATCTAAAAATACTGATTTCTAATGTCACAGAGAGAATGATATGGAAGCTGAACAGAGATGAGTGGTGTGCAAGGTCAGTTACAAAATAATCCACTGGAGGGATATAGGAGTAATCTATGATCTGCCTGGTCAGAGTTAAAGTAATGTTGAGGGCTAAGAAGAGATGTTTAGAGAAGCCCCTGAGCCTTATCAAGGGAGTCTCCCCAGGTGCAAAGAACTCATACCTACCAGCTGTGGGAAACAGACTTGACATCACCACCCCTCCCGCAATGTTACTTGCACTAGTACATCATCTTGTTTTTACTGGCCAGAGCTCTCTCAGGTCCAATGTCCCCTTTTTACAACAAGCATTTTGTAATGCCTCCTCTGCTTTCCTAAAATGGAATTCATAGGTAATATAATTTACATGAAATATTTTTTAAACCAGTATAATGATCTAACTATAAAATAAAGGATAAATAAAATACACTTAAAATAAAGTGATATATATCCCAGAATGTAAACTCCTAGGCACTCAGAGCTTACCTCTATGGGTAGAATCACTGTGAATGTAACAACCACAAATGCCTATCATGTTGCACTGGAGACTCAAACACCATGAGCAGCGTTGTTTTCAAAATAGTGAATGTCTCTTGCATTCCCCAGCAAACAGTGTGCAATCTCCTCTCGGCTTACATAGTAGGTACGTTCCTGGAAAATTCAGTGATCTTAAAAAATATGTCAAAACTACATAAAGGTTCATATAAAATAGAGTTGGGTTCTAGGCACAGATAATTGTAAGTTTTATACATACGTGAAAGTCCTGTGGGACATTCGAAAGTCTCATTCAATTCAAAGAACAATATTTGATGTGTAAGTTTGTCTTGTACACTGCAGAACATCTCTGGCCCCAGCCCACGGAATGCCAGCACATCCTCCAATCATTTTAACAAGCCAAAATGGGTCAACAAATTTTAAAAATGTCCCAAGGTCGCCTCTGTTGAGAACTGCTAGGTTGGTGGTTTCAGTAATCAGTTTTCTGACTATGATAGAATCACTGTGATGCTATCAGTATGTGACATTCTAAACCTTCCTTTGGCTGGTAAAATTCTTTCCAGCAGGCCCAGAAACAGTATCCTTCTAACTCAAGAAGAAAAAAAAAAAAAAGCTAAAGCTTATGAGAAGGATACTGGAGCAGCTCATGCAATTGAAGAAAGAGTTGAACAAGAAAGCCCCAGTGTATCACTTAAGATTAAGTTCCATTGGGCGCCTGGGTGGCTCAGATGGTTAAGCGTCTGCCTTCGGCTCAGGTCATGATCCCAGCGTCCTGGGATTGAGTCCCGCATCGGGCTCCCTGCTCCTTGGGAGCCTGTTTCTCCCTCTGCCTCTCTCTCTCTCTCTGTCTCTCATGAATAAATAAATAAAATCTTAAAAAAAAAAAAAGATTAAGTTCCATTAAACATGAAGCACTGGCTTCATCAAAATAGAATTTTAATTCTCTCGCACATAAACTGAGCCTGAAGGAGAGATGTCCAGAGTTGGTATAGCAGCCCTACTTCATGAAGTTCCCTGCAAGCCAGGCTCATTCTACTCACTCTCTACCATCCTTAAGGTGTGGCCCTGGTCCTCATGGTCCAAGATGGCAGCAGAACACATGAAGGAATAAAGAACCAGGCAAATACCAACTACCTCCTTACAAAGCGTCTCAGAAGCTTCCACAAGACAATTCCACTTACACCTCATTGCCAAAACTTAGTCATATGGCTATGTCTAGATGCAGGAAGGCTGGGAAGGTGTTTATTCTGGGCAGTCCTATGACTATCTGAAAATTCTATTATTAAGAAGAGAAGAGAACAGATATTGGATAACAAAGTAATAATCAGTACCCTGATGGCAGGGAGGAGGAATCAAGACAGCTCTGGGGTCTCAGCTGATGGCATTGTTTGTGCATATTCAATGTGGGCAGCAGCAGGGGTTTATGACCATGCTGCACTGTAATCCAGCTGTGTTCATGGCTATTTAGCTCTCTTTGATGTGGTGGGCTGAATAATGGCTCCTGAAAGATCTATGTAGTAATCCCTGGCACCTGTGAATACATTGCTTTACATGGTAGAAGGAACTTGGAAGATGTAATCAAATTAAGGTTCTTGAGATGGGGAGATTATCCAGGACTATCTGGATGGGCCCACTGTAATCACAAGAGTCTTTATAAAAAGGAGACTGGAGATCAGAGAGAGAGAAAATGTGTCAACAAAAGCAAGAGACCAGAGGGATGAGAGAAGGGGGCAGTCTCTAGAAGCTGAAAAGAGGTAAGGAAACAGATTCTTACCTGAAGCCTCTAGAAGGATCAGATCTTGGTTTTACACATCCGACATCCAGGGATATAATAAAATAAATGTGTGTTGTCTTAAACCACTACGTTTGTAGTAATTTGTTACAGCAATAGTGGGAAACTAATACACTTGGTAACTATTCTTCGAACCTGATTCTAAAATCTTCTCAAAAATTCCATGAACCATAAATATGCTCCCATTAAATCCCTTTCCGGCTGTAGCAAAGTTGTTTGCATTGTGTCCAGCAAAGGACCAGGCTAATACAATCATGGGCCATCCCTCTAGGGGTCACCAATAAGAAAACTCAGCACCATCTGTACTCTTGGTCTCTATTTGTCTCTGCTCTGGAGTCATATTCCCATGAGAGTAAAACCAATTTCCTGATTAGATCACATGCCCATACCTGTGGTCAGGGGCTGAGTTCCTGTGACTGGCAGCTCCACAGAATCGCATGGATTGGAGAAGGGACAGTTCACTCAAAGTAATGATGCAAGTGCTTTTACCAGAGGAAGGAAGAAAATAATGCTGGCCAATCAAAACTGTCATTTTTTTTTATTAATTTAGTTATTTCAGAGACATAAAAGACATCTTCATATCCATGAGCCAGACTGCCAAAATCAAAAACCAGTAAGGGACTTCCATTTAAATATGGCAGGTAAACTAGATGTATTTGTCTCCTTTTGGGGAGGAGGGGAATCCCACCAAAAAATGGTACAAACCTCAAGAGCAAATAGGAAATGAACATCAGCAGAGGAAAAACAACACATTTTTGAAAGCTAGGAAACAGATGGAAAAAATGGTAACAGACATTGTTGAGCAAAAGAAGCTAAACCCTAAATATCCAAAGAGGTGGATACCAAGAAGCAGGCAGACAATTTACCCTGTAGACATTCAGAAAGGTTAAGGACTTAGAAACATGAGTATTTCCTGTGCATAAAAAGAAGCATTTCACATCTCATCATCAAATGTGAGCAAATAGAGAATTTAATAAAATTCTGTCAAGTAAGTATAAAATATATTTGAACAAATAAATTAGTATACCCTACTTACCTTTGGAGAAAAGTGTTAGATTATTATTAAAATAGAAGTAGATAACCAATGACTACAAGATATTTGAGGAAAACCTCCAGCATCAACAACAAATCAAAGAGAAAACAAAGATAACACAAGGAACAAAACAAATCTTTATTAAAAATTGTAACTGATATCATTTGAGAGATAAAAGAAGATATTATATTCATGAAACAAGAGAAGGATGGTTGTTTTAAAAACGAAATAATCAGAACAAGAAAAATAAATTAAAATTAAATGGAAATTAAAAATGTGGTCTTGAAATAAACAAAAACATCCAATAAAAGTGTTAGATATAAAAGCAAGGAAATCTCCTAGAAAGTAAAATCAAAAGAAACAAAAGATGGACAATAGGAGGGGGAAAATAAGATGCTTAAAGGATCATTTCAGAATTTCCAACATCTGATTGATAGGATTTCTGGAAAGAGAAAATGGGAGTAAAAACTGATGGGAAGAAATCATCAAATAAATCAAACAAGAAAATAACCCAGGGCTAAAAAGCATGAAATTTAGCCATGCAATTTCAGATTTAAAAAAGTCCACTAAAGGCCCAGTCCAATGAATAAAGAAGACTTACCCCAAGTCACATAATAAAATTTCAGGATACTAAGAAAAAACTTAAAATTTCTACAGGGTTGTGGAAGGGGGTAATCACATAAAAAGGATCAGGAATCAGAATAGGCATAAGCTTCTTGATAGCAGTGGAGTTCAGAAAACAATGCCTTTCTGTTCTGAAGGGAAGCTATTTTCATCCTAGAATTCTATTCCTATCTTTAAGTAACAATCACCTATGAGGGTAAATGTGCAAAGATGCCCATGCACTCCTTCTCAGGAAGCTACTGAAGGATGGGTCCCAGCAAAATGAGGGACCTGACCAAAAGAAGAAAATATGGAAGCTGGGAAACAGGGACCGTCACAAACTAGTAAAGATCGTCAGTCCTGAGATAACAACCTAGGCATCAAGCAGTCCAGATAGGCGCAGGAGGACAGAGATAATCAATAGATTATCTGAAATGTTAAATGTAGTATTGATAAGCATCTGAAAACCTAATGAAACAGTTGGTTAGATTGACAGAAAACTGATAGGATGAAAAAATAGGCAACTCTTAACCCTACGGAAAACAAAAGTTTGTACAATGAAAGAAAAGTAGTGAAATACATTCACTTGGCTTACCAATGACCAACACGTACATAATAATGTAAATACTAAATATTGAATTAGCTAGAAATTAGGTTAGATTATATTAAGAGGATGGGCGGGGGGGAGAGGATAGGAGAAGGGATGTATATGTGTGTATGGAGTTAATAGATAAAGCCTAAAATTTATAAACCAAGAAATAGCAGTACAGCAATACTGGAAAACTGCCAAAGAGTTAAAAGCCTCAGCTGTGGGGAGGGAGAGGCACTGCTTTTTTTTTTTTTTTTTTTTTAAATATAAGCTTCGTAGTATTATTTAATATTTTTTCTAACCTTGATTTTTAAAAAATTTATACTGCAGGCACCTAACTGGCTCAGTCAGTGGAGTGTGCAACTCTTGATCTCAGGGTTGTGAGTTTGAAAACCATGTTGGGTGTAGAGATTACTTAAAAATAAAATCTAAAAAAATAAAAAATCAAATCCTTATTTTTGTATTTATTTTTTTCTTTTAGAGAGAGAGAGAGTGAGAGCTGGGGAGGGGCATAGAGAATCCCAAGCAGGTTCCAAGCCCAGCACAGAGCCCAACACGGGGCCAGTCTCAAGACCTCAAGACCGCAACCTGCACTGAAATCAAGAGTTGGACGCTTAACTGATTGAGCCACCCAGGCACTTCTAAAATAAAATCTTTTCAAAACAATTCATATTGTACTTCCTCTAAAGAAAGGAACCAATGAGAATAAATCCACAGATTATTCATGTTTTAGCTAGTGCATTAATGCCAACACTCCGTTTAATTCAAATTCTCTTCAGAGATTCAACATTTGCTGAGTTTAGAAAAAGCTCATTGCTCCATATGCCCTGTCTCCCTCAAAGACCAGTATTTGAATTTCCAAAGAATTACTCACAATGGGAAAAATGTTCTCTGCTATTTCCCATGTGTGATTAGAGAATATCCCAAAGCATGAAATATTTTAAAATATTTGTTTTATGAATGTTCATTTATTCTCCATACTTACAACTACACCTCTGTTTGCCGTTTGATAACCAAATGAAAAGCCTCCTTGCTCTGCTCTGCCTTGTCTTGGTTCTCCCTCAATCCCCTGTAAGAGCTTGACTCCATTATATCATTCAGGGCCTTCTCTGCTCTAACTCCTAATTTATGTGAGTAATCCCTACATTTCACCTTATAAATTGCCAAAGTATTCTATAAACAAGAGTATTGTATATGTTTTTGCAAACAGCAAATACATATACATTAAAGAAGTCTATGAATTCAAAACCTATTAACAATCTAGAGTAAATATACTTTTAGCATAATAAAATGTACCTTCCTGATAGAACAAAGTCTGTCAGTGAATATGTAACAGTAAACAACTATCTCAGAACTGAATTAATCAAACATAGGCTCAATATTCACTTACTTTTTAAAAAAAGTATTCATTTCTAGGGGTGCCTGGGTGGCTCAGTCAGTTGGGCATCTGCCTTTGGCTCAGGTCATGATCTCAGGATCCTGGGATTGAGCCCCAAGTCAAGCTCCCCACTCAGCAGGGAGTATACTTGTCCCTCTACCCCTCCCCTGGCTCATGTGCTTTCTCTCTTTCTCTCTCTCAAATAAATAAATAAAATATTAAAAAATATATTCATTTCTATACATGGGCATTTTCTCCTCAAACTGTTTCTAAGTGATAGGTTCTGCCATACTGAAGATAACTTCACAGACCAAAGCCTCTGAGGAACTGTAAAGAAGACATATTCATTAAAATTCAGTATTTATGTTTAAGACTCACTTCAGCTAATTACTAATTTTAAGAAAGTGTTCGAGGAGCAAACAAAACATTCTCCAGCCATGATTTTTTTAAAGATTTATTTATTTATTTTAGTGGGGGAGGGGCAGAGGGAGAGGGAGAGAGAAACTCAAGCAGACTGCAGTGATCATGAAGCCTATCACAGGGCTGGGTCCCATGACCTGAGCAGATGTGAGCCGAAATCAAGAGTCAGACCAACCAACCCAGGTGTCCCTCTCTGTCCATGATTCTTCACTCACAATTATGATTAGTTAAAAATAAACTCTGGTACTTATATGGATTTTTAGCTAGGAAAAAAAAAAGAGAGAGAGAAAGAGATGCATAGCTGCAAAAAAAAATGTGAAAACAGTAAGAAAAATTTCATCACCAGAAAAACCCCAGGGGCAGGTTGCATAGTTATCTCATGAAATTAATAAAACTAGACAGTGTACTTTATGGTTCAAGTCAAAATTCATCTATCCTCCCCAGGTACCCATATACTTGGGTGAAGGGGAGGACTCACTAGAAAGCTATTTTGCCTGATTTATTTGGATAATAGCTGCAATTTCCATTTAATTTTAATTAATTCTAATTTAATTTTAAGGACGGTTTTGGTAAATTGCAGTGCTCCCTTGTTTGTTTGTTTGTTTGTTTATAGAGAGAGAGAGAAAGAGAGCAAGCAGGGGGAGAGGCAGAGGCAGAGGGAGAGAGAGAATCCTCAAGCAGACTCCCTGCTGAGCATGGAGCCTGACTCAGGGGCCGATCCCAGGACCCTGAGATCATCACCTGAGCTGGAATCGAGTTACCTCTGAACCAACTGAGCCACTCAGGTGCCCCTGTTACCTTGTATTCTTAATGCAGGAATCAACAGATGATACAGCAGAAAACTGTGAAAGTAAAGGTGAGAGATGGCAACTGAAATGCCTTCAGGAACAACATGCAATATATTTACTACTTTCTGAATCAAAAATCTAGACCCAGATAAGCAGAAATGCTTTTTGGGGAAAATAATAAGTACCTTGAAATCAGAAACTGTCCCAGAAAATCCAGAATGTGCCATTGAAATATGCATCATTATAAACACAGGGAAAGACACAGCTCAGTCAAAGAATACAAAGTCTCATTTTATGCTCACTTAACCACTAGAATTCAACTTCATGCTTTCATTTTTTAAAAAAGATTTTATTTACCTATTCGAGAGAGAGAGAGAGCACAAGTGGGATGAGGGGCAGAGGGAGAAGCAGACTCCCCAGTGAGCAGGGAGCCAGGTGTGGGGCTCAATCCCAGGACTCCGGGATCAAGACCTGAGCCTTAGGCAGACGTGTAACTGACTGAGCCACCCAGGTGCCCCTAACTTCATACTTTCAGCAATTTTTTTAAAGAGAAATATAAATGTAAGTAGTATAGCCAATTATGCTTCTGCTACACTTAATGACCATGTACTCTTGCTAATGGATACGATCTAACCTAAATTTGTCTATTGATGTAGACAAACTTTGGAAAGAATGTATGTTTTGTTTTGTTTCTATCCTTGACCAGGGACACAGAAGTCAGAAGCATTGCCCATCTTATAAAGCTATGAATGGTGATGTCCTCTCTGTTGCCTATCAGATCAACAAAGACTAGTGGCTTCCCTGGTTCCACTCTCTAATAATAAACTAATCCTTTTCATAGACGGGCCTCATTCTGCAGTCAAGCTGGTGGAAGAGGGCCAGCTCTTTTTCCCTGCTCTCTGAAGAAACTTCCCAGATGGATATCTCTCTTGAAGTCAGTTACATTAAGCCAAAAAAAAGCACACATTTTGGAATCAGAGGGATCTGAATTTAGATTATTTACTAACTTCTCTGAGCTTCTGTTCCTATGTATATAAAATGAGAGAAATAATAATATCTACATTATACATATGGGGGTACTATATCTGAGGGCACTTTATCTACATAATAAGCCTGTGTGTTTATCACAAGACATGTTATAGAATTATATTTAATTTTAGTTTATGCCCACTCTTTTTCTACTTGACTTCCAAATTAGACTCATGCCTGGAACACTTAGAAGCTTTGTTCTCTCCACCAGACTAGACCTCTGGGTGCATATAATTTGTTGAACAACAGGTGTGCTAAACATATCTTTGGCTATTATGTAATATATGGAGGAAAGAATGGCTAGGAAAATAGGAGTCAGATCTGAGTTCAAATTCAGCCTCTACCAGAACACTAATGTATGTCCTTGGGGAAGTCAGAACCTCTCTGAGCCTTTATTTTTCTTTCCTTTATGAAATAGAAAAGTACTTTTTCTGCCTACCTAGCAAATATTTTTGAGGTGTTGAAATTGCATAATATAGGTCAAAATTCTTTATAAACAATAGAATGTTATACAAGTGTTACTGCTTTATTATCATCATTATTATTATAAATAATACTTAATTTTTATAATTCCTGACAGATGATTTAGAAAAAAAGAAATTATCTCATTCAAGAAAAACTAGTTATTGCATAGTCAGCTCTTTCCTATACTGAAGAAAAGCTAAAGTTAGTAAATATTTAAGTAAAGAATATTAGCCAGAGAATTAGAATACAGCTTCCAGTCTAAGTGTGAACACTAACAATTTCTTGAACAAATCTTCCCAATTTATTTAGCTTGGTTTTCTTATCTCCAAAGTAATTCCTACCTCACTTGAGTATTATAAGGACAAATATAGAAAAACAATGGGAAAGATGCCAAGTCCTTTAAACAAATCTCCCATATTCAGATGAGTTTTTTGTTTCTTCCTTCTTTAGCTATGTTGTTGTGAGTAATCATCTCACATTGTTTATACACCTTGTTTTATGAGCAAGACTGCTATCTGATACAGTCATCAGAGATTTATAGAGGTGGTTGAGTTAATCAAGGAGATCTTTAATGAACATTGGAGGTTTGACAAAGCAGGAAAGAATATCTAATGGAAAAAAAAAAAGACAGTTTCTTCAACAAATGGTGTTGGGAAAACTGGACAGCCACATGTAGAAGAATGAAACTGGACCACTTTCTTACACCATAAATAAAACTAAATTCAAAATGGATGAAAGATCTAAATGTGAGATAGGAAACCATCAAAATCCTAGAGGAGAACACAGGCAGCAACCTCTCTGACCTTGGCCGCAGCAACTTCTGACTAGACACATGACTGGGGGCAAGGGAAACAAAAGCAAAAATGAACTATTGGGACTTCATCAAGATAAAAAGTTTCTGCACAGCTAAGGAAACAATCAACAAAACTAAAAGGCAGCCTATGGAGTGGGAGAAGATATTTGCAAATGGCATATCTGATAAAGGGTTACTATCCAAAATCTATAAAGAACTTATCAAACTCAACACCCAAAAACAAAAAATCTGGTCAAGAAATGGACAAAAGGCATGAAAGGACATTTTTCCAAAAAAGACATCCAGATGACTAAGAGACACAGGAAAGACATCCAGTTGACTAACAGACACATGCTCAACATCACTCAACATCAGGGAAATACAAATCAAAACCATGAAGAGATACCACCTCACGCCTGTCAAAATGGCTAAAATCAACAGCACAAGAAACAACAGGTGTTGGCAAGGATCCAGAAAAAGGGGAATACTTTTGTGCTATTGGTGGGAATGCAAACTGGTGCAGCCACTCTGGAAAACAGTATGGAGGTTCCTCAAACAGTTAAAAATAGAACTAACCTGGGTGCCTGGGTGGCTCAGTTGGTTAAGCGACTGCCTTCGGCTCAGGTCATGATCCTGGAGTCCCAGGATCGAGTCCTGCATCAGGCTCCCTGCTCGGCAGGGAGTCTGCTTCTCCCTCTGACCCTCTCCCTCTCATGCGCTCTGTCTCTCATTCTCTCTGTCTCAAATAAATAAATAAATAAATAAATAAAAAATAGAACTAACCTACAATCCAGCAATTGTACCACTAGGAATTTACTCAATGGATAGAAAAATACTGATTTGAAGAGGTCATGCACCCTGATGTTTATAGCAGCATTATCAACAAGAGCCAAACTATGGAAGGATCCCAAATGTCCATCAACTGATGAATGGATAAAAAGATATGGTATATATATACCAGGGAATATTACTCAGCCATCAAAAAGAATGGAATCTTGCCATTTGCAATAACATGGATGGAGCTAGAGTATATTATGCTAAGCAAAATAAGTCAGTAAGAGAAAGACAAATAGCATATGATTTCACCCATATGTGGAATTTAAGAAGCAAAACAGATGAACATATGGGAGGGGGGAAAAGAGAGAGAGAAACAAACTATAAGAGACTCTTAATGAGAGAACAAACTGAGGGTTGATGGAGGGAAGGGGTGGGGGATGGGCTAGATGGGTGATGGGCATTAAGGAGGGCACTTGTGATGAGCAGTGGGTGTTGTAAGTGATAAATCACTAAATTCTACTCTTGAAACCAATATTGCACTGTATGTTAACTAACTAGAATTTAAATAAAAATTTGAAAAAAAAAAAAGGAACATTGGAGGATCTCAGCTTCACTGTTTAATTAGAGTATGGCTAACAAATAATACTGCTATGTTAACAAGACTGTTCAAACCGCAACCAGGTAAAAACCAGAAACTATGCAGAATAAGAGAAACAGACACTCAAGAAATCTAAGGTAAGATCAGTCTGTCAGCAGAATCTTACAATAGCTTCAAACTTCCTTTTCAGACCCAGGAAATTTTCTTTGAAAGAAAAAGTTAGATAGGGTACCTGGCTGGCTTGGTCAGTAGAGTATGTGACTCTTAATCTCAGGTTTGTGAGTTTGAGCCCCATGTGGAGCCTACTTAAAATTTTTTTTTAAATCTTTTTTTTTTTAAGATTTTATTTATTTATTTGTCAGAGAGAGAGAGAGAGAGAGCACAAGCAGGGGGAGCGGCAGGCCAAGGGAGAAGTAGGCTCCCCGCTGAGCAAGGAGCCCGATGTGGGACTCGATCCCGGGACCCTGGGATCATGACCTGAGCCGAAGGCAGACGCTTAACCGACTGAGCCACCCAGGCATCCCTAAAAAAATCTTTTTAAAGAAAACATTAGAAATGCATTATTGGCAGGAATCAAAAAGAAGAAAAGGAAGAATCCCCCCTTTTTTCATGTTAAAACATGCCTCTAACTTAGAAACTATATGGCTACTATGCCATTTTTAAGTGTCAAGCTCAATGAAAAAAAGCCATATTTTCCTCAGTATAAGTAATACCGTTTCCACAATAACTCCTCTTATTCCACCATAGACAGAAGTCTGACAAAAGTTTAGAACATTTACCAGCTCAGGTTATGACATGTACTCAGCAGCTGTCCCTTCACCATACAGGAAACTCCCTCTCTCAGAACTCTACCTTGAGCTACAAGCCAGGACTTAGGGCCTGGGGCCTGAGTACAGTTAGGGTTTCTCTACCAACTGGATCCTCTACCCAGAGAGCCTGGGTCAGTATTACCATCAAGTTTCCTGACAGGAAATCGCTTTCTTCTCTTTCTTGAAATGAGATTTAACAAAAGACCAAGAACACCTGTGCCCTCTCCCAGTGAGAACAGATTTTAATTAGTCATAGTCAAATCAAGAGCAGGAACCACAGGATAATTTAAACAGGTGAAGCTTAATATAAAGTATTATTGAGCAATGATAGGAGAGTAATTATAAAGATGGAAGAAGAGCTCTAATAAGGGATAATGAATAACCAAGGGAAAGAACCAAAAAAAGAAAAACTTGGAGGAGGTCAAACTTCAAAGCTCATTGAAGAAGGTGTGATCACAGCCGACTTGATGGCAGAGAATCTCCCTTGGCCAGAGATGGCGCAGAGTTGCCAGGAAAGCAGAAACAGGCACAGGCCAGCTAGAGCTAGTGGGCAGGCTGGGTGCACAGAGGGAAACAGGTACAGAGAGAGGCAGAGAGCAGAGGGCCACTGCAGGTATGAGGCCTGTAAGGCAAAGTGTCCATGTCAGGACAGTCATGGGACACAGGTGAGGCAAAGCTAATGAGGGGTGAGGGAGGTGTGCACAGAGGGGGTTGGGCTGCCTCTGTGGGTGCTGTGGGGGCTGGCTGCGACCTGCAGAAGCTTCCCTCTGCAAGAACCTAGCACACCTCTGCATAGGGCTTGGACCAGAGCAGCTTGGAACCACTGAATAGGACAAAGTCTGAACATCCAGCTCACTAGACAGCCAGCCTGATAGGGCCCCCAGTATGCCATGCAGAGCAACAACTGGGACTGGGGTAAAGGCTGTGCTGTCTGGGGCTCCCAGCCACACCACTGCTACTTAAGACAGGAGCTGAAGATAAACCCAGCTCTCCTTCAATGTCTCTCTCTCTCTCTCTAGCGTCCTCTACGGACAAAATATTGAGACAGCTGCCAAAGTAAAAATATTTAAAGGGCCCAGACCCATTTTAACAGATAAGTCCATGAAGGGAACGGAGAAGCAATAAATTGATAACCAGCACGTTCTCTGGCCAAAGACCTCCATACAGTCAGACCTCCACAGTTAATTGCTCTCTCTGATGTCCTCTAGAATTTATCTTGTCCCCATGTGGCACCTGCTTCCATCAACTTCCCAGTAACTCTCATCTAACCCATCCTTCCAGCCATTTTCAATGGATATTCAGAAATAGGTCTACTGCCTCATAATTGTGAGTCAATGGAGCCCCTGGTGGAGGATACCGTATTGCACAACTCTTTAAAGGAATTTGATAGCGCAATCAAAAGTTGAATTAGAGATTAGGCAATTTTTAGAGTGATGGGATTGTTCTATATAGCACTGGAGTGGTATATACATAACTCTGCATTTTTTCAGAACACACAGAACTGTATATTAGAAAGAATGAACCTTAATGTATGCAAATTTTTAAAAAATCAACCAGGATATTAAAGGATCCTAGGATGGAATGCAGACTATGGAAATGAATCTAACTGTATTACAAATGCATGACATAACCTTTCTGAAAGGGGAAGGAGCTGAGCTAATGTAACTTTGGAAAATGGTATCTTGATTGGAAACTATAAAGCTAAAGATAAAAAGAATTGTATGTAAACACTGTCTCTAGTCTGAAAATTGGTTTCTTATAGGAATACAAGTTAAGAATTCTGAAAGTATTTCATGTCTATTCTAGGGCTGGAAAAATTGTTTTTGAAAATAGATAACAGGAACCAGTTTCCTCACAGCTAAAGGAAAAAGTTACAAATAAACAAGGGGAGAGGCTAGAATAAATCCTGTGATACAAAGTCAGAGTTGAGGATATCAGTATGAGCTTATGTTTAAGATAATATGCAATGGATAGATAGGTGGCTAAATAGATAATTATAGATATGTGTATATACATAGGAATGCATGCATACATTTCCTAGCTCTGTCCACTGAGAAAGTCTAAAAGAAGTGTCTTCCCTCCCTGCCAGTAAACACACCTGTGTCCAGATCTTGGTTTCGAAAAACTATTCTCCAATAGAAAAAAAACCAGAGCTCTTTGGAGAGATGGCTGATTCTAGGGCTTAGGCAGGGAAAATATAAGATGAGCTTGGAGAAAAGTTAAGTATAGTGCCAGAAAGTAAGGAAGTGCTCAGACAACAAAAGGGACACATGAGCCAATCTGAAAGAGCTCCTAAATGCCAAAGCTGAAAAAATTTGAACAAGAGTGTGATTCTGAGATGTGGAGATGAATTTTTAAAATGCATGTATCATTACAAGAGTGGAAAGTGGCTGTTTTTAAGGAGTAAGAAGCAGCAGAGGAGCAGGGGCTGTTGTTTGTTGTCAAACACCTTCGAAGATAATTTGACACTTTAAACCATGTCCATATTGGCTTAAATAGCTTGGAAAGGGGAGAAAAGCACATTAAAAAAATAAGAAGAATGTGGGGCTAACAAGGGAGGATTTTGACAAGAGAGGGTTTGTTGGTTGGTTGGTTTGGTTTCTCTGTTTTATTAAAATGAAAGACACTTAGTGAGTTTATATGTGGATAGAAAACCAACAGAGGGAAAGGATACAACTGCGTGGAACAGAGAAACCACTTATAAAGGCAAATATCTGAGGTGAGGCAATCTCACAGTTTGCTGGGAAGATTTACAAAGGACCAGGGACAGCACTAAGTTCACTATTTCTAACCTATCGCTGGACAGAGACTGACACATCTACAATCTCAAGAAACCTCTGTCCTGGTCCCTCTTGCTTCTTGCTGAGCCCTGTGTTGCACCCACCCTTGCCTGGTGTGGGGCGCATCTCATAAGCGGCAAAGGTGCACTCCCTGGCAATTTTGGAGGCAAGTCTGTCACTTCCTTTTGTAAGTGTTGAAACTAATTATAAAGATATGGCCATGATTCTCCATATTTAGGCACTGAGGTCCTCTAAGAAAATGCAATATATGTGAATGTACTTACTGCCACTGAAGTTGTACACTTAAAAATGGTTGTGATGGGTGGCTTAGTCGGTTAAGCATCCGACTCTTGGTTTCAGCTCAGGTCCTCGTCTGAGGGTCATGAGATTGAGCCCCACCTCAGCCTCTGCACTCAGCATGGAGTCTGCTTAAGACTCTCTCCCTCTGCCCCCAACCCCTCAATAAATAAATAAATCTTTAAAAAAAAATGGTTATGATGGGGAGCCCTTGGCTGACTCACTCAGTAGAGCATGCGACTCTTTATCTCAGGGTCATGAGTTTGAGCGCCACGTTGGGTGTAGAGATTACTTAAATAAACAAACAAACAAATCTTTTTTAAAAAATGGTTGTGATGGCAAATTTTATGTTACAGGTTCTACTACAATAAAAAAAGGCTTTTTTTTTTTTAAGTAACATACAAAATTAGGGAGAGTCATCCCTAAATCCCTAATGCTGCATGTGTCAGATTATATTTAGTGATGGAGTAAAGCCCAGGTTAAAATGTATAGAAAGAGGTGGGAGACAATTTTACCTTCACATGCAACTGTGGAACTAGCCTTGGTTGGGAGAAAAAAGTCACTTCCCACATTACATGAGCAATTTTGTCTTCCTAGCAATTGAAGAGTTTTCTTCCAGAACTATGACTCACCTCTTTGGAGGAAAGTTCCTTATCACAGTATGGTAGCCGAGGTATTTTCACTAAATGGCATAGTCATGGCATATTTAATACATTAAAACCTTTTTAAAAAAATCCATTTCACACTTAAAAAATTTGTTCTCAACTTCAGAAATAATTTTAAAAGGACATGCACTGCCAAAGACTACTTTTAATTATAGTAATAAGCAAGGAATTAATAGGGGGCATTTAGTCAAATGGAAGAAAATCCTTCCACTCAGCCTTACTTCCACATTTCATTCCTCACTTAGCCCAAATCCTATTCTAATATAATACAATCAATTTGTTCATGACAAGGTGATAATTAATATGTAGTCCTAGCAAAATGGGTCTGGTGATTTTTTTGATTTGCACCTTCTTTGGTTGAAAACATTGCATTAAATAACTGTATGGCAAATAAAATGACTTGGCAGGCCCACGCAGCAAAGGACGTATTTTCAACAGCAAGTTGCCTTTATATGGGCATATTTCTACATTCTAAAATAATGTCTCCATTATCTTGGTTAGAGTTCAACTCTTTAAATCTATAAGAAATATGTGATGCATGAGTGTGTGTGATGATTCACAGATCTGAAATAACACCTACTCTTCTTCGGTTCTGGCACAAAATGTGTCAGTGAAGCCTGCAATTAAGAAAATTATCTTAGCCTGTCTTGCCACAGGGATGGTGACAACCATACACACACCCAGAGAAGAAATGTGTTAGTAAAAATGAATTTAGAAAACAATTCTACACCAGCACTGCTTGGTGCCTTGATGCCTTTGCAGTGTCATCCAGATCTTTGTCATTGATAACACTAATACTATTTACTGAATACTGCTATATTGGTTTTTTGTCTTCACAACCTATTGCTTCTTTTAGCTTTCCTTTAGTCTTCTGGGAGATAGGTACCATTATGGTTCCTATTTTACAGATTGAGAGAGGTTGAAAAAGTTGCCCGAGATCATAAATCTAGCTAGTGGTAGAGCTTGGATTTGAACCCAGGTCTCTCAGACTCAGATGTTCTCTCTCTTCACAAGGATTGGCTACAGAATTTGAAGGACCAGTGTAAAATGAAAATGTGGGGGCCCTTGTTCAAAAATGGTTAATAATCTCAGGATGGCGACAGCAGAACATTAAACCAAGTGTGGGGCCCTTGTAAACACAGGTTACATACCCATGAAGCTGACCCTCCTCTTAACCACATCACTTTCCTCCATCGAGCCCTTCATCTCCATACCTTGACCTCATTCAGCAAATATTTGGTCCAAGCCACAACTCCAACTGTAAGGGGTCTTGGCGTAGATTCATGAGAGACCATGTTGAGTCTGGAACCTAACAACATTTATTTCTCAGTCAATCCTTTTACCTCCTGAGATTTCACATCATGCTCAATAGCAGAAAGTATCCCATAATTTCATAAGTTTTGATTACCAAGCCTTCGCTTCAGTGGTCCCTAAGACCTTCCTTTTAGTCTGTTTCTCTGTTTAAAAAATCATTTTGCCATTTTAAGCACATAACATTGTGGTGTCATGCACTGCTCCTTCCTACTGTGATTATTTGCAGCTGCTTCAACCTAACGATGGGAAAAGGCCTCAGATCCTTATAATTGTAGGGTCCTGATTAATGAACACTTTGCCTCTCTGGATCTCCAAACCTTTCACTTGGCACCTTCATTCAAGTGGAATGTCTGGAGCTTGGTGGATGACATGTTTTAGTGTAAACCCTCACACACATCTGAGCACACATCCTGAGAATAAAGAAGTCTGTTTGCAGTGTGTCTGGAGTAACTGGGACATGTACTTTACATTTCCAGGAACAGGAGTAGGTTGTGTGTGTTTATCTGGGGTGGGGAGAGTTTGGGACTGGAAGGCTAGAAGACAGAGAAGGCATGATCTCCGCCTCTGGCGAGGATATCCTTAATTTGATGCTTAACCCCAGACTGTCTCATCCTCACATACCTACCTGTACTGTGATTTCCTTTTCCACAAGAAGCTTTGGCTGTTCCTATCTTTAATTTCTTCCTAATATGGGGTAAGGCAGGTGGAACCACAGACAGCCCCCAATTGAAACTCTTCATACTTTAGGATTTAAATGTGGACTCCTGAGATGGATGCCTCCCTACCTCTTAGGCCTAAGGGTAGATGAGATTATAGATAATTTCTGAATTTGCCCGGAAAGGATAAGGCATAACCAAATATCTAGAACAGTAGTTCTCAGTCATAAAAGAATACTTTTACAATGAAACATCTCCTTCGGGGGTGCCTGGGTGGCTCAGTTAAGCGTCTGTCTGCCTTCGGCTCAGGTCACGATCCCAGCATCCTGGGATCGAGCCCTGAGTGGGGTTCCCTGCTCAGCTCAGCAAGGATCCTGCTTCTCCTTCTCCCTCTACCTGCTGCTCCCCCTGCTTGTGCTCTATCAAATGAATAAATAAAATCTGAAAAAAAGAAAGAAGAAAGATCTCCTTCACTGTCCTGAAATGAAATTCATATATAACTTACTAACACACAGAAAACCTTTTTTAAATTAACATAATGCTCTATGTGCAACAAAAAGAAATAAAATTAGAGTTACGGTCTATGTTCAAATAACTGTAAGTAGGTTTTTCATCCACATCAATGCCCTGAAGGATGTGTGAAAGATAGGCAGGATAATTTCTTTGTTCTATGGCACACTGTTCCACACATCTGTCAAGCCTGGCTCCCAGCCACCAAATACCAATTAGCCTGGCTTCAATCATCATGATAACCAAAAATGCACCCACAATTCCCAGAACATCTCCTAAATGGTGGTACTGCCCCTGTTGGGAACCACTGGTCTGAGTAGGAGTGCCTGTGTATTGAATTCCTTTGGATTCTGCCTTGGTTAGGATTTCCAGGTAACAGGACAAGATATACTTGCCACACTCCCGGGTTAAGCATTCCAGGGCTTGGCAAGCCTGAACTCAGCAAACACACATCTTCTATTTGCACACAACTATTTTTAGGCCACTAGTTTTAATATAGCGCACACATACTCTGTATTCACCAAGGTCCCTGACCACAAAGAGTAACAAGGCTTTGGCCAGGGAGGGGCCATGCTACATATGTAGAATGAAGGAGAAAGAACATTTCATTTTGTGCCATATTTAAGATTTAGGGAGATGAAAAATGATGGGTGTGTCAATGGTGGATGGCTAAGAAAGGCTGCTTGGCCCTCTCTAACCCTGAGCTTAGATTAAAGGAGACTGCACTGTAAACATTTTTTCCATGGCTAAAGACAGCTACTAATATTTGCCTCTCTTTCTGCCTGCTGAAGTCAAAATTGAAGCCAAACAGGGACCCAAAGGAAATAAGAGTCCCCTCATCATCATGCCCCTGATACACAGTCCTAATTAGGATCAATCCAAATATTTATCAGGCACTTATAAAGATGCTGAGTTCTGGCAAAAAAAAAGTTGTGTGTTCATGGAAACTTCTGTGAGTCACTCTCCAGCATTTGCCAGAGGTCAGTGTTTTGCTGCCAGAATAAGCTAATATTTGAATAAAAGATGAGTTCTAAACAATCTAAGGGAAAACTTAAATAGCAAACTCCCTCTCCACCGCGACCTATGACATAACATTTGCCCCTCTTCAATTATTCTTACCCAAGAGCATGTTTACTAGCTTAACCCCAAGCCTGGTTTCTGGATTGTACAGTTCTTATGTGGGTCATTAAGAATCAAGTGTGTTAAATCAATGGATGAAGAGAAAAAACTTATTCCAAATGGGGAAACAGTTCATTCATTCGTGTATGCATTCATTCAATTCCTTACTCAGCTTAAAATCACTTATATTACATTGCATGTGCCCTCAGCTCCCTTGACCCCTGCCACACTTTGAGATATTCATTTGGTTGAACAAGGACCCTTGTTAAAGGCACTGTTCCCCATAGTGCCTACTGTGCATGCTAAATGTGGCTGGCAAAGAACCAAACCATGCTGAGATCCCACATTAAATTATGATCATAAACCACAACTAGGCCCTAATGCTACCAGCAATCATACTGTTTTCCTGGTCCTTTTATTCTCCCACTCTCCCAGGAGATATTTTATACCTTCTCTGTTCTGCAAACCTCAAATACCCACACACATCACCCATTTTCATTCTGTCGATAGCCTTGCTTCTGGTTTCACTAAGGAAGTAGAATGAATCAGAAAAGAGCCCCCACAAACACCCACCACCTGCATCAGGGCCATGTCCTGGGCTTCCTTCCCATGGCTATAGATGAACACTGTGTGCCCCTAGAAAAGTCCACTTTCTCCACTTGTAGACTAGCTACCACTCACTCTCACCTACTCAAGGACATCACTCCAGTAATTATCTTCTCAATTCTGCCTTTTTTACTGGATCATTTCCATCAATCTATGGACATTATTTTTCCCACCTTTGAAAAACCCTCTCTTAACCCCACTTCCTCCTCCAGCTACTACCTCCATTTCTTTCTTTCTACAGGTTGTCTATATTCACCATCTCCAATATCTTCCTTTCCATTCTCTCTTTTTTCTAAAGACTTTCTTTCTTTCTTTCTTTCTTTCTTTGTTTACTTACTTACTTATTTAAGAGAGAGAGAAAAAAGAGAAAAAAAAAGTCTGACACTAAGAGAGAGAGAGAAAGAGAATGTGAGCAGGGATAGAGGCAGAGGGAGAGGGACAGGAAGAGGGAAAGAATCCCAACCAGACTCCATGCTGAGCATGGAGCCTGATGCAGGGCTCAGTCCCATGACCCTGAGATCCTGACCTGAGCCAAAACCAAGAGTCAGACTCTTAATCCACTGAGCCACCCAGGTGCCCCCTCAGTTCTCTCTTAAACCTAATCCAAAAAGATATTTATCTAATCTGCTTCAACTAAATTGCTCTTATCAAGGTCACCTTGACTTCCCTGTGGCTATATCCAATGGCCAAGTCTTAGTCTTCATCTTACTTGATAGCAGAATATGATCTCTCCTCCTTGAATCACTTTCCACTTGGCTTTTGGATGCAGACTTACCTGGTCCTCCTCTTACCTATCTGGCTTCTCCCCTCATTCTTCTTTGTTAGATTCTCTTCATCTTTCTGATTTCCAAAACTTGGAGTATTCCAAGATTCAGTCCTTGGACCTCTTCTCTTTTCTATCTTCACTCACTTATTTGGTCTCATCCAGTCTCATAGCTTTAAATACCATTTATTATATGCTGTGTTCAGCCTGCATTCCTCCCCTGAACTCCAGACTCACATATCCAACTGCCTCAATATCTCCACTGGGATGACTAATAGACATCTCAAATTTAACAAGTCCAAAACTGAACTCCTGATCTCTTACTGCTGCCCCACCACCAAACTCTATTTCTCTTCTACCCTTCCCCAGTTCTCAGGCCAAAACCTTGAGGTCATCCTTGATGCCTTGCTTTCTCTCACACTCCGGATCTGATCTGTGAGCTTAACCTTCAATCTGTGTCCAGAATGTGACCACTTCTTACTATTTTCACTACCACTAGTACCACTCACCTAAATTAGTGCAGGAGTTTCCCAACTAGTCTCCCAGCTTCTATTTTTGACACTTTCAGACTCTTCTCAAAGCAGAAGCCAGTGATATTGATAAAACACAAATCAAAGAGGTCACTCCTCTGCTCAAAAACCCTTTGTTTTTAGCAAAAGCTCAATTCCTAAAATTCCTTTAAAGCCCTACATGCTCTGTTCCCTGCCCATTCCTTCTCGAACTACATCCCTTGCTTTTTCATCCTTGCCTATCCCATTCTTGCAGCACTCTCCCCACCTTTTGCTGTTCCTTGACCTTCCCAGACACCCCCAGACCCTTGTATTCACTGTTCCTGGGATGTTCTTCCTTCAGACATGACTCACTCACCTCCCTCCCTCAGATGTTACCTTCTCAGTGAGCCCTTCCCTGTTTACCCATTCACAATTGTTCATTTATGTATCAACTTGACTAGACCACGGGGTACCCAGGCGTTTGGTCAAATGTTATTCTGACATTTGACGTATGGATGTATCTGTGAGGATGTTTCTGGATGAGATGAACCTCTGAATCAGTAGATTGAGTAAAGCAGATTGCCCTCCCAAAATATGGAGGGGTGTCATCCTATTAATTAAAGACCTGAATAGAACAAAAAGGCTGGAGTAAGAGGGAACTTTGCCTGCCTGACTGTGAAATTAATTTTCTGTCCTTGGACTGGAACTTACATCATTAGCACTCCTGCTTCTCAAGTCTTCAGACTCAGACTGGAACCACACTACTGGCTCTGCTGGTTCTCTAGCTTGCTGACTACACATCTTGGAACTTCTCTGCCTCCATAATCATGTGAGCCAATTCCTTATAATAATCTACTTTATATATAGAAGAAGAAGAAGAAAGTCTATTGTTTCTATCTCTCTGGAGAACCATGACTAATGTATCATCTAAATCACACCTCCTGGGGTACCTGGCTGGCTCAGTTGGAAGAGCATGGGACTCTTGATCTTGGGGTTGTGAGTTTAAGCCCCATGTTGAGTGCAGAGATTACTTAAAAATAAAATCTTAAAAAAAATAAATTAAATAAAATCACAACTCCCAACCGTTCCACCATGTGAGGACACAGAAGGGCCCAGGTATGAACCAGGAAATGGGTCTTCATCAGCCACCCCACTGAATCTGCTGGCTTCTGATCTTAGACTTCCAGCCTCCAGAACTGTGAGAAATAAATTTCCATTGTTTACAAGCTAAAAATAAAATAAAATTACAACTCCTAAGTACCTCCCTTTTACCTTCCCTGCTTTATTTCTGTAAAATTTATTGCCATCTACCAGAACATAGATTTATTTTACTTACCCCCCCCCTTTTTTTTTTTTTTTGCCTATATCTACCACCAGAATATGAGTTCCACAAGGGAAGGGTTTATGTCAACTTCATTGATTGCTGTATCCTAGCACCTAAAAGAATACCTGAGATATATGGGGTATTGGATAAATATTTACTGAATGAATGAATGCCTACCCTATGCAAAACATCAGCTCTGGGAGCTAGTGAGAGAGAGATGAGTAAAGCTAAATTACATAACACTATACTTTGGGTTCCTCATTTATAAAATGGGGGTAATATTTCATGAAGTCCTCATATCTCATAGGACTGTTACGGGAATTAAATGACTGAATATTTATGCAATGTTTGGAATAGTGCCTGGTATAGTACTACAGTAAGTGCTATACTAAGTAAACTAAGTTTACATATACATATATCCCTGCCCTCAAAAAGCTTGCATATAATAGAGTGGACATATGTAAAAAGTCCAGGGTATGCAGGGCACCTGGTTGGTTCAGTCAGTTAAGCATCCAACTCTTGATTTTCTCTCAGGTCATGATCTCAGGGTTGTAAGACTGAGCCCCGCGTGGAGCCCTGCATTGGCTCCATCCTCAGCTGGGAGTCGGCTTGAGGATTCTCTCCCTCTCCCTCTGCCCTCCCTCCTGTTCTCTCTCTCTCTCTAAAAGAAATAAATAAATCTTAAAAAAAAAAAAGTACAGAGTGTGCAGTGGGTGCACAGAAGATGGAAAGGGTCAATTTCCCCTTAGGGCCAAGGAAGCCTTCACAGAGAAAGTGATATTTAATGTGAATCTTGGAGGATGAACAGGTGTTTACTAGGCCAATAAGAAGGGCATTTTAGGCTGAGAACACAGTAAATGGTTGAAGAAGGAGGCTCAGAAGTTAAGAATAAATCTGACCTCCCACCTTCCAGGAAGTGATGATCCAGAGTTGTCTCAATAAATCCAGCTTGTTTTTCCTATATTATGCTTTAATTTCTTTATTATGTAAGGGAAGGCATTGGTAACACTGAATATTAAGTTGTAGAGAAAATTTTAGAGATTGTTACAACCTGGGGAAATGCTTACCCCAATCTGTTTAATGCATTTGATGAAAAGAATCTGCTAACTCTATTTTTTTTTTAAGATTTTATTTATTTATTTGAGAGAGAGAGCATGAGAGGGTAGAGGTTAGAGGGAGAAGCAGACTCACCGTTGAGCAGGGAGCCTGATGTGGGACTCTATCCTGGGACTCCAGGATCATGACCTGAGCTGAAGGCAGTTGCTTAACCAACTGAGCCACCCAGGCGTCCCAGAACCTGCTAACTCTAAGTCACCTTAATATTCTTTTTTTTTTTACCTTAATATTCTTGAAAGAATCTTCAGGTTTCTTATAATAATTAATACTTCTAACATCTTATCTGCTGATAATGATTACTGATAACCATTTTGCTTAAAAGTGTTACATTAGAATTCATTTGTTTAAAAAGCATTCTGATTTAGGGCCACCTGGGTGGCTCAGTCAGTTAAGTATCTGCCTTCAGCTCCGGTCATGATCCTGAGGTCCTGGGATCGAGT
The DNA here is from genome assembly GCF_002201575.2 of Neomonachus schauinslandi. Taxonomy (NCBI): domain Eukaryota; kingdom Metazoa; phylum Chordata; class Mammalia; order Carnivora; family Phocidae; genus Neomonachus; species Neomonachus schauinslandi. The sequence goes on from NC_058412.1 coordinate 66,065,812, forward strand.
CTTGCATCAGGCTCCCTGCTCAGCGGGGAGTCTGCCTCTCCCTCTTCCTCTGCCGTTCCCCTGCTTGGGCTCTCTCTCTCTCTCTGTCAAATAAATAAAATCTTTAAAAAAAATTCTGGGGGCGCCTGGGTGGCTCAGTTGGTTAAGCAACTGCCTTCGGCTCAGGTCATGATCTGGAGTCCCGGGATTGAGTCCCGCATCGGGCTCCCTGCTCGGTGGGGAGTCTGCTTCTCCCTCTGACCCTCCCCCCTCTCATGCTCTCTCTCTCTCATTCTCTCTCTCAAATAAATAAATAAAATCTTTAAAAATAAAAAAATAAAATAAATAAAAAAATTTAAAAAATTCTGATTTCAATTTTACCATACATTTTATTCATTTATTTCATTAGTTAACTAAAAGTAGGCTTTACTTATTGTCACAATGTCAGAATATTATCAGTACTTATTTTAAGAATAAAACAACCCTAATGTCTATTAAAATATCTTCCAAGAGACTTTTTTCTATGTTAAAAAATATTACATAGAAACATTACTTCACATACCTTTGACTAAGTCATTTCTTTTTTTTTTTTAAAGGCTCAACCTCACAACCTTAAGATCAAGAGTTGTAAGCTCTGACTGAGCCGAATGATCTAGAAATCAGTGAAGAAGGACCTCTAGAAGCTAAAAAGGGCAAGGAAATACATTTCCCTCTGAAGCCTCTAGGAGAAATACAACATTGCTGACACCTTGATTCCAACTCAGTAAGACTCAATGTGGACTCTTGACCTCCAGAACTGTGATAGAATAAATTTGCAATATTTTAAGCCATTAAGTTGTGATAATTCATTATAGTACCAAAAGGAAATTAATACTGACTCTGAGGCATCTGTATTAGTTAAAATTAGATTCAGCTATAAGTGGTAGAATTCCTCAAACATCTGTAGCTTGAACAAGGTTGAACGAGTTATGATCTCCCTTTAAAATAAGTCCAGATTCAACAAATCAAGACTTATATAGCAAATCCACCATTACCCAGGCTCCCTCTATCTTGTTGCTCTGCCACCCTCAAGATATGGTTTCAACACCATGGTTCAAGATAGCTGCTCAATCTCCAGCCATCACATACACATTCTAACCAAAAGGAAGAAAGAGAAAGCAGAGGAAAGCATACCCTTTCCTTATTTAAAAAAAAAAAACAAAACTTTCTGAGAATTGTACACACGATGCAGCTTGCATCTCCTAAACAAACACTTGGTCATATAGCCACACCTCATTTCAAAAGATGTTGGGAAATATAGTCTTTATTCTAGGTGAACTAGTGCCCAGTGAAAAATAAAAGGTCCTATTCCTAGGAGAAAAGGAGGGAAGAAATAATAAGAACTACTTATAATAACTGTCACAGCATCAATCTCAGTTGAGATTACATTACAAGAAGAATCAAAATCCTCAATAATCCATTAGCTGTCACCCCTGTACCCATCTTCATTAAAACCAGACACATTCAAGCTAAGAGTTATTTTCCTTTACTCTGAGCTTGGTTGAGTTTTGCCTATATGTTTCTTTACCTAAGACTTAATGGCTAATCAATACTTTCTTGACTGATGTCTTTAGATGTGTTAATATATCATCAGTCAGATCATTGGTATTTTTTTTTTTTTAAGATTTTATTCATTTGACAGAGAGAGACACAGCGAGAGAGGGAACACAAGCAGGGGGAGTGGGAGAGGGAAAAGCAGGCTCCCCGCAGAGCAGGGAGCCGGATGCGGGGCTCAATCCCAGGACTCTGGGATCATGACCTGAGCCAAAGGCAGACGCTTAATGACTGAGCCACACAGGCGCCCCAGATTATTGGTATTTTGCTGGCCCAAGTCAGTCTATCTCTTTCAGGTAACCATACATTTTTTCCCTATGATCCTACAGTTTATTTTCAGAGGACATTCTTATTTCCTCATTCACAAGTTCTGGAAAGGCACTTCTCCATAGCCTCAAAGGACAATAACAGATTATAAAGACATTTGCCACTGGGTTAAAGCCTGGTGCCCACAGATAAGTTTCACTCTCTTCTGTGGCCACTGATCATGGCCAAGCATTCCAATCCTAGAATTGTCTGAAATTTGTCCCAAATGGAGCAAATTGTGACCATGTGGTTGAGTATAAATCCAATACACTACATGAAAGATAACTGTGCAATTTGTTCTTGAAATTCTTTTTGGCTAGAGTCAAGGTTGGCCTAACAAGTAGGTGAAGAGAATATCTATGCTCATTGAATTACAACATGGTAGGTAAAATTAATACCCATATTTTGCTGATGAAGAAATTGAGGCCTAGAGAAATTAAGCAGTTTGTCCAAGGTCTGGGCTCTTAAACATTACACTATTGATATAACTTGAGAAATATGGGGAATGTCTCTGCTCTAAAGTATTTCCCCATGAGGGGCACCTGGGTGGCTCAGTCAGTTAAGCGTCTTCCTTCAGCTCAGGTCATGATTCCAGGGTCCTGGGATCAGGCCTCACATCAGGCTCCCTGTTCAGTGGGGAGCCTGCTTCTCCCTCTGCCTGCTGCTCACCCTGCTTGGGCTCTTTCTGTCAAATGAATAAATAAAATCTTTTAAAAAAAATATTTCCCCATGAATTTTCAGGATGCCTGAAATTTCAAACATTCTTTTGGTCTGGAAAGCAAATATACTGGGAGAAGAAAAGCTAACTCTTTAAAGAATGCAGTGGGGAAAATCATTATATTCTTTATATCTCCATGACTGGTACCTTACTTAATGAAGGCCACCATCGTTTCTCATCTGTATTACTACAATAGTCATCCAACTAGTCTTCAGACTCCCAAGACAGCTCCTTCTAATCTGTTCTCCACATTACAGCCAGAAGGATCTTTCCAAAACACAGATCTGCTCATATCATTCCCTGCTTAAATGTTTACAGGGACTCTTCATTGCCTTCGGCATGTCTACACTAGTTTTCAACTTTGTTAGGCAAAATATTATATAACAAATAATTTTGATCATCCCCCCATTATTCTGAAAGTTAATTCCTAGAGAAAGTAAATGATCTATGTACAGAATTTAAACAGATAGCACTCTAATATAAAGGAGAAATACAAATAATTAACATAAACAGCATTAGTTCAATTTTTTTTTTAAAGATTTTATTTATTTATTTGACAGAGAGAGACACAGTGAGAGAGGGAACACAAGCAGGGGAAGTGAGAGAGGGAGAAGCAGGCTTCCCGTGGAGCAGGGAGCCCGATGTGGGACTCGATCCCAGGACCCTGGGATCACGACCTGAGCCGAAGGCAGACACTTAACGACTGAGCCACCCAGGCGCCCCTAGTTCAATTTTTAACAATGCTTGGCTGTGATTACATTAGAAGCAAAAATCTCTACAAATTTCGGGATAGTGGAGACAGCACTGACCTCCCCCATCCCACACCCTATAGATAACTACTGGTCGAAAGTCTTTAATGTGACTTGTAATGTTTCTGTGCTCTGGACTCTCCTCACCTCTCCAGCCAATATTCTCACTGATCAGCTTGCCTTGGGCTTGAATCCTCATAAACTACCTGAATATCCAATTCGTACAACGGTTTCTCACTTACTGGTCTTTGGGCAAGAAGCCACTTTCTTGGCCTGGAACTCTTCTTTATCCTCTCTCCAGCTTTATCTGGCTAATTCCTTTTCATTCAGGTCTCTGCCTAGAAGTAATTTTCTCCAGGAAGCCTCCTCTGACACACCGTAAGATGTGGCATCCCTCCAGAGCATCCTGAAATTTCCTCTATTATAGCATACATCCCATTGCATTGCAACTTTCTCTTTATTTCTCTGGTCACTCCCTGGACAATGAGTTTTTTGAGAGCATAGACTGTGGTCACTGTTATGGCACACAACGGTTGGCACAGAATTGACATTCATAATGACTTGTTAAAGGAAAAGGAAGTTGGAGAGCATCAAAAACTAACTTAGTTAAACTCTTTTTTTTTTTAAATTTTATTATGTTATGTTAGTCACCATACAATACATCATTAGTTTTTGATGTGGTGATCCACGATCCATTGTTTTCGTATAACAGCCAGTGCTCCATGCAGTACGTGCCCTCCTTAATTTATATTTCTACTGAAGGCCACTTTGGGAAAGGAAATAATGAAGTTGGGAGTATTACAGTCAGCTATTATTTTTTAGAAACACAGTATTTTGGAAATGTGCATAAACATCAAAAATACAAAATGTATTTTGAAAAAAAATGAAATGTAAGAAACCTGACAAACATTACATCAGCCACGTTATTAAGGTCAACATCAGCAGTGGTAAACCATGTTGATAGTATGTACTCTTGATGTGATATGATGAAAATGGCACTTCACCTCTGTGATTTTCCTCCCAATCCCAATCTAAACAAAAGAAAGACATCAGACAAATCACAGTTGAGGGGAATTTTACAAAATACCTGACAAGTACTCCTCAAAATTGTCAAGGTCATCAAAAACAAGAAAAGTCTAAGAAACTGTCATAATCAAGAGGAGCTTTTAAAGAGATACAATGACTAAATATAATCTGATATCCTAGATGAAATTCTGAAATAGAAAAAGGTAAAACCTAAGGCAATCTGAATAAAATATGGACTTTTGTTAATAATAATGTATCAGTATTTCATTAATTATCATAAATGTACCATTCTAATATAAGATGTTAATAATAGGGGAAACTGGGTACAGGGCATATGGGAACTCTCTGTACAATCTTTGCAATTTTTCTGTAAATCAAAAACTGTTCTAAAACAAAAGGGTTCTTCTTTTCTATTGGCAAAACATTTAAAAAGACAAAGCATCCAAAAATAAGTGTATAAATGCAACAAGGCCATGAAAATATTGTCAACAACTTCAGTCATAAAGCAAATGCAAATGAAATCATAATGTAATGCCACTACAAACACATCAGAATGGTTAAAATGGACAGCTCTTTCTGCCCACGGTTTCCGTCCCCAGGCTTTAATAAAACCACCTTTTGCACCAAAAAAAAAAAAAAAAAAAGGTTAAAATGCAAATGTAAAAGAGTGGGAAAGTCAAGTGTTTCTGTGGACATAGAGCAACTGAAATTCTCAAACACTGTTTATGAGAATACAAAATTATATGGTTGCTCTAAAAAACAGAGTGACAATTTCTTGTAAGTTAAACATACACTTTCCACAGATCCAGCAATTCCACTCCTAGGTAATTACCCAAGAATCATAAAATACACACTCACTCACACATACATACATATATACATACATGCAATGTAAAATGATATCATCAATCACAAAAATAACAAAAATAAAAAAGCATTGTCACTTGAAAATCATGAAAACCCTGAAATAACCACAGGTTTATGTCCTTAGGCTACGTATGCTAAAATATTTCAGGGTAAGTGTCATGATGTCTGCAACTTATTCTCAAATGATTCAGCAAAGGAAAAAGGAGGGAGTAATGGAAGGAAGAAAGGGAGGGAGAGAGGAAGAGAGAAGAGAGGACAGCAAATGTGGCAAAATTCTTAAAAATTGGTGAATCAAGAAGAAGGAAGGGAGGGAGGGAGGAGAGAAAGCAACAAATAAATGTAAATGGTAAAATATTAAAAACTGGTGAATCAAGATGAAGAGATGAATGAGTTATATTATTCTTATAACTTTCCTACACATTTGAAACTTACAGAATAGAAAGTTATAGGAAAAAGCAAGATCAGTAATAGTAATGGTAAGATAATAGGAATTTCTCTATGATATGAATTTCTCTTTTTTTTTTTTTTTTAATTTTGCTCACTGGCTGAAGGTTAACCAGAGTGTTTATGTTGCCTGAGCACTTACAATGTGACTTTCTTCACAGAACAGTCTGTGAACTATGACATGTTTATTAAACTGTGAAGCGTTTATTAAAAGTTGCTTAGAGGGGCGCCTGGGTGGCTCAGTAGGTTGAGAGTAGACTCTTGATTTCAGCCTAGGTCATTATCTTGGGGGGGAGGGTCATGAGATTGAGCCCCCTAGTGGGCTCCAAGCTCAGGGGGGAGTCTGCTTCTCTCCTCCTTCTCCCTCTCCCTCTGACCCTCTCCCTACTCGAGCACTTTCTCTAAAATAAATAAAATAAAATCTTTTTTAAAAAGTTGTTCAGATAGTTCAACTAAATTTAAGATTATATGTTTAACAACAGTACAACCCAGATGTAAAATAAAAAGTTCTATTAAACAACTTCGGTTGTACTCCATGACTCTAGTAGCCTCAACTTACCTGTCCAGTTGTTTTGGAATCATATAGACATTTTTATTCAGGATCAACCTTAAAAGAAGGCAGAGTAGGCAAAAAAGATAAGCTAACTAATTTTTGATTTAAAAGAATCATCCCATTGGGAGCCTATATGTTTATTTCAACAATGGTACTCTTGCTCCAACATTTCTCAGAATCCCACTTTGGAGTTCAGAGCCTGTTTGTGAATCTCCTAATACAATCAATGTGGTTATTTTATTTTTATTTTCAGTGTGGTTATTTTTTTAAAGATTTTATTTATTTATTTATTTATTTATTTATTTATTTATTTGAGAGAGAGAGTCCGGGGATGGTAGGGAGCAGAGGGAGAGGGACAATCAGATTTTGCACTGAGCCCAGAGCCAATGCGGGGCTTGATCTCATGACCCTGAGATCATGACCTGAGCCAAAATCAAGAGTTGGATGCTTAACCGACTGAGCAACCCAGGCACCCCTAAGTATGGTTATTTTAAATACATCCACATTTCATTTAGGACAAAATGGCATTTGAACACGTGATCACTCAAATTATTTACCATTTTTTAACACTAATGACTGTATCTTTGAAAAATCATGTCTACCTTAACAAATTAAAAGTTGCCATCATAAGCTCCCCCTGCTTGTGCTCTCTCCCTCTTTCTCTCACTAAAAAAAAGAAAAAAAGAAAGAAAGAGTTGCCATAAAAAATGCTATTCAAAAAAAGTTCTGTGTCTATAAGATAAAAAACAAAACAAGAGCTCCTATTTTAGGCCAGGGGTTGGCAAACATTCTCTGTAAAATTTAAGACAGTAAACATTTTAGGCTTTGTTGGTCCTATGGATTCTGTCACAACTAATCAACTCCTCTATTGTAGTATGAAAGCAGCCACAGACAATACTTAAATGAATGAGCTTACCTTCATTCCAAAAAAAATTTATTTACAAAAACAGTTTGTGGAACACATCTGGCCCACAGGGCCCTTGTTCGCAGACCCCTGTTTTAGGTAATAACAGATAACTGACATAAATACAGTTGATCCTTGAACTGCATGGGGCTTATGGGTGCCAGCTTTTCAGCTGGCACCCATAAGCCCCATGCAGTTGAAAAGCTGTGTATAACTTTTGACTCCCCCAAAATTTAACTACTGATAGCCTACTGTTGACCAGAAACCTTATTGATAACATAGTTAACACAAATTTTGTATGTTATATGTATTATATACTGTATTCTTACAATAAAGTTAGCTACAGAAAAAGTTATTAAGAAAATCATAAAGGAAATTCGCCTGGGTGGCTCAGTTGGTTAAGCATCCAACTCTTGGTTTCAGCTCAGTTCATGATCTCAGGGTCATTATCTCAGTGTCATGAGATGGAGCCCCACATCTGGTTCCGGCTCAGTTTGGAGTCTGCTTGAAATTGTTTTCCCCTCCCTCTCCTTCCCCCACTTCCCCTCCCCCCTCCCCACTACCTGCTGGTGCACTCTCTTCTCTCCTCTCTCTCTCTCAAATAAATAAATAAATAAGGGGCTCCTGGGTGGCTCAGTCGGTTAAGCAGCCGACTCTTGGTTTCGGCTCAGATCATGATTTTGGGCTGCATGCTCAGTGGGGAGTCTGGTCAGGGTTCTCCCTCTCCCTCTGCTCCTGCTCCCAGTCACGCTCTCTTTCTCTCTCTCTCTCAAGAAATAAATCTTTAAAAATAAACAAATAAATCATAAAATCTTTAAAAAAAGAAAATCATAAGGGAAATATATTTACAGTACTGTACTGTACTACACAAAATCTGCATGTAAGTGGATCCACACAGTTCAAACCTGCCTTCTTCAAAGACAACTGTATATAGCCTTCCAAAGTGACAGCAATTACTGGGATATATAATTTTGGGCTTAAAAAATTTTTTTCACCCACTGTTTAATAGTCAATAGTAAGGCATTTTAAAATCTTGTTTAAAAGCATTATTTTTTTAACAGCATTTGAGTAAAGTATTGTATTGATGCTTCCTCTCCCAGAGGGGAAGCAATTACAATACAAGTACAGTTTTATCATTCAATCAGCAGAAGCTGTATTTTGGTTTTTAAGATGACCATTAAAAATAAAAGCACAATGCATCATCCACTGCTCCAAGAGTACTACTGTAGACTCCATTCTTCAGGAAGTAATCTGAGGTCACCTCACTTAGTATCAATATAATCTTTGTTAAAAAAAAAGGGGGGGGATGGGGACACATAAATATAAAACACAGCAAGCATACACACAAAAAACACAATGTCAAAATGATAATGTGACCAATTAATAGTGAGTAAAAAATTAGTTTATCCAAAACATCGAGGAGAATACAAGGTGAAAACAATCTACAGAGTACTTCTAGCATTGTTTATCCATTTCATTGCCACATGGAAACAAACATATTTCCTTGGCATTCACAAATTTTAAAAAATAAAACTAAAAATCTTTTCTTAGACAGAGATTGATGTTTGTAAATGCTTGATATAAAGAGCAAGAACCCTAAACAGTTCTATTTAAACAAATGGTGCCTTTTCTTTGTTCATTTAAAAACATTTGTTGGAATTAATGATTACAATTTTCACATCTTCAAAAGAAAAGAGATCTGAAATGGGACCGGCACTAACATTTCAGACTTACTGGACTATTTTTCCCTTTTGACATTTTCCCACTACACTAGTGATTCTCAAATGCAATCTTTGAATGCACCAACATCACCTGGGAATCTGTTAGAAAGCAGATTTTTGGACCTTACCCCAGACCTCCTAAATCAGACACTCTGGGAGTGGGGTCCAGTGACAAGGCTCCAGCTGATATAGATGCACACAAAGGTTTGAAAACTACTGGTCTACATCTAGGCAGATGCTTATGTAGCTACCGCAAAAGAGAAAGAGCTATACTCTTGGTTGCTGGGTCCCAGGACAGGCCCATCTCAAGTCTCCTCACTCTTTCCATGTTTTACTAGCTCAAATATAAAGGAGGGGAGAGTGAAGATGGCTTCCAAATGCAAACCCATACTCACTCATAACTGCTACTCTTCCTGCTCATCATCAACTGCCTAATCCATATGTAGACTTAACATATTAGCATATGAGGTATCTACACTTTCTCACTCAGCTAAAACTCAAGGACTACGAGTGCATAATGGGGACAGGGAGGAATACTGTTTTTCATAAGAAGAATTACATAGCAATTGACTCCTAAACCATGTGTATATATAACATCAGTTGCAATAATATCTTAGGCATATTTTCAAAAGAGATCCATTAGAACCTTCCCTTTTAGAAATTCGTTTATATATAACATGTTTTTGTATACTGATGGGGAATAAAATGTCACTGAAATTACCGCCCTCTCAGAATGTGATAAAAATCCACCTCCAGGGGCGCCTGGATGGCTTAGTCAATTAAGTGTCTGCCTTCAGTTCAAGTCATGATCCCAGGGGTCCTGGTCCTGGTCCTGGGACGCGTCAGGATCCCTACTCAGCAGGGAGTCTGCTTCTCCCTCTGCCCCTCCCCTCCACTTGTGTGTGCATGCTCTCTCAAATAAATAAAATCTTTTAAAAAAATTTTAAAAATTTCACCTCCAAATATAGAAGCACAAGAACACAATGCTTTCAGTTTCTTTCTGTTTGGCCTTAACACCTGTTTGATCAAAGAAATTACAGCCCTAAAAATTAACAAGCCTCTTCTAAACTAAAACAATTTTTTAAAATAAATAAGGATGTAATTAATGAATGAAAACACTACCCTACGCACTGTATTGTAATAAGCATTAATGGGAGGGGAGGTTATAAATTAAAAAAAAAAAAAGGTATTGGGATAGCCAGTTAAGATGTTCAGAGGACAAGAAAGCAGGGGGATCTGAGGTCAGCAGCAGGAACCTTCAGATGTGGAAACTGAACTGGTTTTTGAAGGATGGATGTGTAGGGAGATGGGAAGGAAAATTCCAGTTAGGCAAATGCCATGAGCAAAGACTCTGACTATACTTGGTATATTTGAAGAATTAAATAGAGTAGACCAATTTAGCTGGAGAAAGACATCCATATAGGAAAAGATCGGTAGACTTGGGTCCATTTTACTGTGGTCTTAAATGTCAGGCTGAGGCATTTGATTTGTTCTAAGAGCAATGAGGAACCATTTAAAATTCTAGGAACATAATGAAAGCAGAATTTTAGGAAGACTGATTTGACTAAATGTGTAGAGTAGGTTACAGTTGGGCTTCTCAAACTGTAAAATGCATATAAAATCACCTGGGATCCCATTAAAATGCAGATTCCAATGCAGTAGGTCTGGCGTGCAGGATAAGATTCTGTATTTCTAACACAATCCCAGTGATACCCAGCCTGTTGGTCCTCAGACAGCACTTTGATTAGTGGAGGATTAGGGTAAAGTTGTAAATTCAAGATATCCCCTGAGGTCTAATATTGAAATAGGAAGAGAAAGCACACCATAAAGAAAATAACTTTTGGGGGGGGCGGAGCAAGATGGCGGAGGAGTAGGAGACCTGGATTTCATCTCCTCTCAGGAATTCAGCTGGATAGGGATCAAACCATTCTGAACACCTACAAACTCAACAGGAGATCGAAGAAAAGAATAGCAACAACTCTCTCATCAGAAAAGCGACCACTTTCTAGAAGGTAGGACGTGCGGAGAAGTGAATCCGAGGCGACATTTGGGAGGATAGACGGCGGGGGAGGGGCCTCCGTCGGCCGCTTCTGGCAAGTGATAGAACCACAGAGCACAAAATCGGAACTTTTAAAGGCTGCTCCACTGAGGGACGTCACTCTGGTGGCTAAGCGGGGGGGTGGAACCCTCCGGGACAGTGTGGTCTCAGGACCCTCGGGGTCACAGAAAGACCGGGGGTGCCTGAGTGTGGCAGAGCTCCCAGATAACGGAGCAGGGAAGCTGGCTGCAGAGGCGGAGCCCAGGCGCGGGCTCTCAGCTTGGGGTTGCCATAAACCGTGACCGCGGCACAGTCCAGCCACTGCTCCTCCAGCAGGGACCCAACAAGTGGCAGATCTGGGGAGACTCACCTTCCTCCCCCAGGAGGAGACGTGCGGGAATGCAACGCAGGGATCTGCTGGATCCCTGCGGTGCATTCCACGTGGGGTCAGGTGCCAGAGATAGAAACGCGCGGTCACAGGCCGGGTGAGCACGGAGTGCGGCCGGAGACCGGGGAGACGGGAGTGACTGATGGCTTTTCTCTGGGGACTCACTGAGGAGTGGGGCCCCGAGTTCTCGGCTCCTCTGGGGCGGAGATTGGGAGGCCGCCATTTTCACTCTCCGCCTCCAAAGCTGTACGGAAAGCTTGCAGGGAACAAAACTCCGGAGAGCAAACCCGAGCAGATTACTTAGCCGGGAGGGGGCAAGGGCGGGGCAATTCTGCCTCCGGCAAAGACATTTGGGAACCACGGCAACAGGCCCCTCCCCAGAAGATCAGCGAGAACAGCCAGCCAAGACCAAGTTTACCGCTCAATGAGAACGGCAGAACTCCAGCGCTAGGTGAATACTGCACATAGAATTCATGGCTTTTTTACCATGATTCTTTAGTCTTTCAAAGTTAATTTTTTTTTAACTGTTTTGGTTTTTTTTTTGAATTTTTCTTTTTCCCTTTTTCAACCAACATCTTATCAATCCCTTTTTTTAAAAAAACATTTTTATTTTTCATTTTTAGAGTCATATTCTATCCCTTCATAGTAGTTACCCATATTTTTGGCATATATATATAAGTTGTTCTCTCTTTAAAATTTTGAGATAGTTTCTTCTAACAGATTAAAATATACCCTAAATCTCTAGTATATGGTTTTTTCTACTCCCCTGCCTGATCACATTCTCTCCCTTTTCTTTCTTTTTTCTTTTTTTAAATCCTCTTCTTTCTTTTTTCAAACAACTTCTTATCAATTCCTTTTATAAAATTTTTTATAATTTCCATCTTTACAGGCATATTCCATCCCTTCATCATATCAACCCTTATTTTTATACATATATAAGTTTTTCTTTCTTTAAAATTTTGGGAGGCACTTTCTTCTAAAAGAAAGTGTGTGGCACTGATCTATATACCAGCCTGATCATATTTGATCACATTCTGGGTTTTTATGTTGTTGTTGTTTTGTTTTGTTTGTTTTTATCTTTATCTTTTTCTTTTTATTCTTTTTCTTTTTTCTCTCTTTCCGTTTCTTTTTCCACTGCTTCAGGTCTTTTCTGATTTCTTTAGAGTATATTTTCTGGGGACGTGGTTACTCTGCTAGCATTTTGTTCTCTTATTAATCTATTCTCCTCTGCACAAAATGACAAGACGGAAAAAATCACCTCAACAAAAAGAACAAGAGGTAGTACCGACTGCCAGGGACCTACTCAATACGGACATTAGTACAATGTCAGATCTAGAGTTCAGAATCATCACTTTAAAGATACTAGCTGGGCTTGAAAAAAATATGGAAGTTATTAGAGAAACCCTTTCTGGAGAAGTAAAAGAGCTAAAATCTAACCAAGTCGAAATCAAAAAGGCTATTAATGAGGTGCAATCAAAAATGGGGGCACTAACTGCTAGGATAAATGAGGCAGAAGAGAGAATCAGTAATATAGAAGACCAAATGATGGAAAATAAAGAAGCTGAGAAAAAGAGAGATAAACAACTACTGGATCACGAGGGCAGAATTCGAGAGATAAGCGATACCATAAGACGAAACAACATTAGAATAATTGGGATCCCAGAAGAAGAAGAAAGAGAGAGAGGAGCAGAAGGTATAATGGAGCAAATTATAGCAGAGAACTTCCCTAATTTGGGGAAGGAAACAGGCATCAAAATCCAGGAAGCATAGACAACCCCCCTCAAAATCAATAAAAATAGGTCAACACCCCGACATCTAATAGTAAAACTTACGAGTCTCATAGACAAAGAGAAAATCCTGAGAGCAGCTCGGGAGAAGAGATATGTAACCTACAATGGTACAAACATTAGATTGGCAACAGACCTATCCACAGAGACCTGGCAGGCCAGAAAGGACTGGCAGGATATATTCAGAGCACTAAATGAGAAAAATATGCAGCCAAGAATACTCTATCCAGCTAGGCTGTCATTGAAAATTGAAGGAGAGATAAAAAGCTTTCAGGACAAACAAAAACTAAAGGAATTTGCAAACACAAAACCAGCCCTACAAGAAATCTTGAAATGGGTCCTCTAAGCAAAGAGAGAGTCTAAAAGTAACATAGACCAGAAAGGAACACAGACAATATACGGTAACAGTCACCTTACAGGCAATACAATGGCACTAAATTCCTATCTTTCAATAGTTACCCTGAATGTAAATGGGTTAAATGCCCCAATCAAAAGACAGAGGCTATCAGACTGGATTAAAAAACAAGACCCATCGATATGCTGTCTGCAAGAGACTCATTTTAGAACCAAAGACACCCCCAGATTGAAAGTGAGGGGGTGGAAAACCATTTACCATGTTAATGGACACCAAAAGAAAGCTGGGTTGGCAATCCTTATATCAGACAAATTAGATTTTAAACCAAAGACTGTAATAAGAGATGAGGAAGGACATTATATCCTACTTAAAGGGTCTATCCAACAAGATCTAACAATTGTAAATATCTATGCCCCTAACATGGGAGTGGCCAATTATATAAGGCAACTAATAACAAAAGCAAAGAAACACATTGACAACAATACAATAATAGTGGGGGACTTTAACACCCCCCTCACTGAAATGGACAGATCATCTAAGCAAAAGATCAACAAGGAAATAAAGACTTTAAATGACACACTGGACCAAATGGACTTCACAGACATCCCAAAGCAACGGAATATACATGCTTCTCTAATGCCCATGGAACATTCTCCAGAATCGATCACATCCTAGGTCATAAATCAGGTCTCAACCGGTACCAAAAGATTGGGATCATTCCCTGCCTATTTTCAGACCACAATGCTTTGAAACTAGAACTCAATCACAAGAGGAAAGTCAGAAAGAACTCAAATACATGGAGGCTAAAGAGCATCCTACTGAAGAATGAATGGGTCAACCAGGAAATTAAAGAAGAATTTAAAAAATTCATGGAAACCAATGAAAATGAAAACACAACTATTCAAAATCTTTGGGATGCAGCAAACGCAGTCCGAAGAGGAAAGTATATAGCAATACAAGCCTTTCTCAAGAAACAAGAAAGGTCTCAAGTACACAACCTAACCCTCCACCTAAAGGAGCTGGAGAAAGAACAGCAAATAAACCTAAACCCAGCAGGAAAAGAGAAATAATAAATATCAGAGCAGAAATCAATGAAATAGAAACTAAAAGAACAGTAGAAACTAGGAGCTGGTTCTTTGAAAGAATTAACAAGATTGATAAACCCCTGGCCAGATCTATCAAAAAGAAAAGAGAAATGACCCAAATCAACAAAATCATGAATGAAAGAGGAGAGACCAACACCAAAGAAATACAAACAATTATAAGAACATATTATGAGCAACTCTATGCCAGCAAATTAGATAACCTGGAAGAAATGGATGCATTCCTAGAGATGTATCAACTACCAAAACTGAACCAGGAAGAAATAGAAAACCTGAACAGACCTATAACCACTAAGGAAATTGAAGCAGTCATCAAAAATCTCCCAACAAACAAAAGCCCAGGGCCAGATGGCTTCCCAGGGGAATTCTACCAAACATTTCAAGAAGAATTAATACCTATTCTTCTGAAACTGTTCCAAAAAATAGATATGGAAGGAAAACTTCCAAACTCGTTTTATGAGGCCACCATTACCTTGATCCCCAAACCAGACAAAGACCCCATCAAAAAGGAGAATTACAGACCAATATCCCTGATGAACATGGATGCAAAAATTCTCACCAAAATACTAGCCAATAGGATCCAACAGTACATTAAAAGGATTATTCACCACGACCAAGTGGGATTTATCCCTGGGCTGCAAGGTTGGTTCAACATCCGCAAATCAATCAATGTGATACAATACATTAACAAAAGAAAGAACGAGAATCATATGATCCTCTCAATAGATGCAGAAAAAAGCATTTGACAAAGTACAGCATCCTTTCTTGATCAAAACTCTTCAGAGTATAGGCATAGAGGGTACATACATCAATATCATAAAAGCCATCTATGAAAAACCTACAGCGAATATCATTCTCAATGGGGAAAAACTGAGAGCTTTCCCCCTAAGGTCAGGAATGCGGCAGGGATGTCCACTATCACCACTGCTATTCAACATAGTATTGGAAGTCCTAGCCACAGCAATCAGAAAACAAAAAGAAATAAAAGGCATCCAAATTGGTAAAGAAGAAGTCAAACTCTCACTCTTTGCAGATGATATGATACTTTATGTGGAAAACCCCAAAGACTCCACCCCAAAACTGCTAGAACTCATATAGGAATTCAGTAAAGTGGCAGGATATAAAATCAATGCACAGAAATCAGTGGCATTCCTATACACCAACAACAAGACAGAAGAAAGAGAAATTAAGGAGTCGATCCCATTGCTACCTAGAGCAATCTACACATTCAATGCAATCCCCATCAAAATAACATCCACTTTTTTCAAAGAAATGGAACAAATAATCGTAAAATTTGTATGGAACCAGAAAAGACCGCGAATAGCCAGAGGAATGTTGAAAAAGAAAAGCAAAGCTGGCGGCATCACAATTCCGGACTTCCAGGTCTATTACAAAGCTGTCATCATCAAGACAGTATGGTACTGGCACAAAAACAGACACACACATCAATGGAACAGAATAGAGAGCCCAGAAATGGACCCTCAACTCTATGGTCAACTCATCTTTGACAAAGCAGGAAAGAATGTCCAATGGAAAAAAGACAGTCTCTTCAACAAATGGTGTTGGGAAAATTGGATAGCCACATGCAGAAGAATGAAACTGGACCATTTCATTACATCACACACAAGAATAGACTCAAAATGGTTGAAAGACCTCAATGTGAGACAGGAGTCCATCAAAATCCTAAAGGAGAACACAGGCAGCAACCTCTTCGACCTCAGCCGCAGCAACTTCTTCCTAGAAACATCGCCAAAGGCAAGGGAAGCAAGGGCAAAAATGAACTATTGGGACTTCATCAAGATAAAAAGCTTTTGCAAAGCAAAGGAAACAGTCAACAAAACCAAAAGACAACCGACAGAATGAGAGAAGATATTTGCAAATGACATATCAGATAAAGGGCTAGTATCCAAAATCTATAAAGAACTCATCAAACTCAACACCCAAAGAACAAAGAATCCAATCAAGAAATGGGCAGAAGACATGAACAGACATTTTTCCAAAGAAGACATCCAAATAGCCAATAGACACATGAAAAAGTGCTCAATATCACTCGGCATCAGGGAAATCCAAATCAAAACCTCAATGAGATATCACTTCACACCAGTCAGAATGGCTAAAATTAACAAGTCAGGAAACGACAGATGTTGGCGGGGATGCGGAGAAAGGGGAACCCTCCTACACTGTTGGTGGGAATGCAAGCTGGTGCAGCCACTCTGGAAAACAGTATGGAGGTTCCTCAAAAAGTTGAAAATAGAGCTACCATACCACCAGCAATTGCACTACCCCAAACATACAAATGTAGGGATCCGAAGGGGTACGTGCACCCCGATGTTTATAGCAGCAATGTCCACAATAGCCAAACTGTGGAAAGAGCCAAGATGTCCATCGACAGATGAATGGATAAAGAAGAGGTGGTATATATACACAATGGAATATTATGCAGCCATCAAAAGGAATGAGATCTTGCCATTTGCAACGACGTGGATGGAACTGGAGGGTATTATGTTGAGCGAAATAAGTCAAAAAGAGAAAGACATGTATCATATGACCTCACTGATATGAGGAATTCTTAATCTCAGGAAACAAACTGAGGGTTGCTGGAGTGGGGGGTGGGGTGGGAGGGATGGGGTGACTGGATGATAGACACTAGGGAGCGTATGTGCTCTGGTAAGCGCTGTGAATTGTGCAAAACTGTTGAATCTCAGATCTGTACCTCTGAAACAAATAATGCAATATATGTTAAGAAAAAAAAAGAAGAAGAAGAAGGTAGCAGGAGGGGAAGAATGAAGCAGGGGAAATCGGAGGGGTAGACGAACCATGTGAGACGATGGACTCTGAAAAACAAACTGAGGGTTCTAGAGGGGAGGGGGATGGGAGGATGGGTTAGCCTGGTAATGGGTATTGAGGAGGGCACATTCTGCATGGAGCACTGGGTGTTATGCACAAACAATGAATCATGGAACACTACATCTAAAACTAATGATGTAATGTATGGGGATTAACATAAGAATAAAAAAAAAGAAAATTGATTTTGCAATTAAACTATTTTCCTCTTTGATAAAGAAAAAAAGAAAATAACTTTTTTTAATACAAAGAGATATAACTAAAAAGCTGATAAATTAAAAAAAAGAGAAATACTAAAATTATATTCTATTTGCCTTAAAAGAAGGCAGGAAAGAAACAACCGAAGAAAACAATAGATTGGACAAATAGAAAATAGACAAGCCATAGTAATAATCACATGCAGTGAAATGGACTAGAGCCACACATATGTGTGATTAACTGGTTTTTTTGACAAAGTCTCAGAAGCAATTCAGTGGAATCTTCTCAATAAATAGTATTGAAACAATTGGATATTCATGTGCCCCATCCTCCCCAAAACAAACCCTGCACTATGTTCAAAAATTAACCAAAAATAAATCATGGACCTAAATGTAAAATATAATAAAACTATAAAACTTCTAGAAGAAAGCTTAGGAGAAAATCTTTGTGACTTCACTTTAAACAAAGATTTCTTTGCTTACAACACCAAATGTGCTATTCATAAAAAAAAAGAGAAAGAAATGGACTAATCTGCCTTCATCAAAATTCAAAACTTCTCTTTGAAAGACATCTTTAAGAAAATGAAAAGATAAGCCACAAACTAGGTGAGAATATATGCAAATCATATATCTGATAAAGGATTTGAATCCAGAATTTATAAAGAACTCTCAAAATTTAATAATGAGAACTACAACCACTCAATAAAAAGAAGGGGCAAATGAAAAAAAATAACATTTTACAAATTTATGATGCTAGTCTGTTTATTTGTTTGCAAGGAACAGACATTTCTCATTCAAGCAGCTAAAGTGAAAGCAGGGGCCATAGAAAAAGAACTTAAGAGAATCTTACAGAAACAAATGCAGAGAGTATGGTACAATGCATCCCAGGAAATGGAAAGGCACTAGACACTGCTCTCTGCGCCTCTCTGCTATATGCTTTCCCACTTCCTTGTGCTTCCTTCTGCTTACTCACTATCAGTTTGCCCATTAGGACTCTCACTCCTGACTCTGAATTAACTTTCAGTTAAGTCTCAGTCCAAGTTCTCAGGAGAGGGGCACCTGGGTGGTTCAGTAGGTGGAGAAAGGCCTTTGGCCTTTGGCTCAGGTCATGATCCCAGGCAGGCTCCCTGCTCAGTGGGGAGTCTGCTTCTCCCTCTCCCTCTGCCCTTCCCCACTGCTCCTGCTCTCTCTCTCTCTTTTCCAACCTCCCCTCCTCCCTCCCTGAAATAAATACATAAAATCTTTAAAAGATGTTTAAAAAAAGTTCTCAGGAAAGAACCACCTTGGATCAGTCTTTGGATTGGTCACCAGGGTCAGAAGTCCATCTCTGGTTCAACCATCTGTTACCTAGACAGAGACTTTCTTATAATATTTCAGGGTCTATGGGTGAAATGAAGAGGGACAGTTGAGTGTGGCAAACAAACTGACAAATAAATCTGTTAAAATGACTGGCAGCAGGGCGCCTGGGTGGCTCAGTTGGTTAAGCAACTGCCTTCGGCTCAGGTCATGATCCTGGAGTCCCGGGATCGAGTCCCGCATCGGGCTCCCTGCTCGGCGGGGAGTCTGCTTCTCCCTCTGACTCTCCCCCCTCTCATGCTCTCTCTCTCTCATTCTCTCTCTCAAATAAATAAATAAAATCTTAAAAAAAAAAAATGACTGGCAGCAGACTCTCAGGTTCAGCTGAGGCCTCTATTGTTTGCGTAACAGATGTCAAGTACTTCCCATGCTCTAAAGGCGTGCACTTTTCTGAATTGTTAAAACACTGAGGAACCGGGGCGCCTGGGTGGCTCAGTTGGTTAAGCGACTGCCTTCAGCTCAGGTCATGATCCTGGAGTCCCGGGATCGAGTTCCGCATCGGGCTCCCTGCTCAGCAGGGAGTCTGCTTCTCCCTCTCCCGCTCCCCCCTCTTGTGCTCTTTCTCTCTCTCACTCTCTCAAATAAATAAATAAATAAAATCTTAAAAAAAAAAAAAAAACACTGAGGAACCAGTTCTGTCAGTCCTAAGGTATCATCCTCCTCCAGACTATATGAGTTGATGAAAAATTCACTGAGGTGGAAGAAGCAGGTGGTGAGGTCTGTTCCCTGTGTTGCTATGCATTTCCTTTCCCCCAAGCCCACATGCATGAGGCAACATGGGAGTTCTTATCCCTCAGAGGAGGAGGTTTTTAAGAGAATCACTTGGAGAGCTTGAAATTTGGGGGTACATGGGAACTGTCTCACTTTGAAAATGCTCTAAGTGAGGGGCGCCTGGGTGGCTCAGATGGTTAAGCATCTGCCTTCGGCTCAGATCATGATCCCAGCGTCCTGGGATCAAGCCCCGCATCAGGCTCCCTGCTCGGCGGGAAGCCTGCTTCTCCCTCTCCCTCTACTGTTCCCCCTGCTTGTGCTCTCTCACTCTCTCTGTCAAATAAATAAAATCTTTAAAAAAAAAATGCTCTAAGTGAAAGGCTGTGGCTACATTAGCCACAGATGGCAGAGCCAAGGGAGGGAAGGGCAGGAGAGAGAGATGCAGTCCCAAGAGGGAGCCATATTCAGAGCCGATGTGGATGTGGGGTGGGAGTTGGACAAAGTACAATCCTACAGGAGGAAAGTGGCTTGGATTTAAAGGGTGCCTGCCCCTTTTAAGAGCAACACCATCTCAAACGTGGACCCTCTAATGTGGACTAGATTTTTTCTTATCTAAGAATTATCTGAAATTGAGAGCTGATCAAAATTGTATCCAAGGTATAGGGAAGGGTGAATCTTCAGAGCTGGTTTAAATGGAGAATGGGGTTAGGGGGATTGCCCGCACCCTTCTAGTCCAACAGCTTCTTTATTTTTTAATTTTCTTACTTTCCTAATAAGATAAAGTCCACTGCTTTATTCAGGGTATTTGAACATTCCAGCAAGCTTGGGGGTGGGGGGAGGAGAAGAAACCACAAAGAAAGACAGATGTACAGGGGAAATGTACTATAGACCATTGTTTTCTTTTTTGGTTAAAGAAAAAATCTTTATAATCAAAATCCCACTCATAAGTAAAAGTGAGTGAGATAGAAAAAAAATTTGATTGTTTTTAATCTAGCATTTATGTGGATATTCTCATTTCATAGGTACAGTTTATTTGGGTATTACTACCATCCACTGGCAGAATACCTAAATGGAAAAACAAATATCAGGAAGGAAAAAGCATTACCAAGAGGAAGCTCAAGAAGATGGGTTCAGGAGGGTAGATGGCCCGCCAGGCACTAGGCTAGGCAGGTCATTGGAAGCAGGCGACTATGTGCAGGAAGGCCATGTAGCTCTCCTCCAAATCCTGCAGCAGCTCATCAATTTAATTCTGCACATCCCCCCTGTGCTGAATGCACTGGCATAGCTCATGGATGAAGAATGTCTCTAGGGTGGCCTCTCCATCGTGGTTCTGGATGTCCACGTTGCTCACAAGCATAGGCTGGCAGATCTCCTGTCTCTGGAATTCAGATCTTCAACCGTCTGGTCATTCACTCTCTCTTCACAGGTGAGGAGCAGATCAAACAGATCTTTGCCATTCTGGAACATTTCTGGCCAGGGTTTGATTCTCTTATTTCTGTCCAATATACGTAAAATGTCCTTCTGTCTTTCCTAAGGAAATCATTGTACATTTAATCTTAAGTAGTTTTGAAATCATAAATATTTGGCTCGTCACGTGCTGGTCCTGTCAACGTCACGTGAGTTCCTGTTCCAAAGAAGTGGACATTGAATGCTTGTTTGCTGAGGATGCTGTGTGCCTCCATGCTCAAGTCTAGTTGCTCGAACACACCACCACCACCCTCAGCAGCAGCAAAGACACCAACGTGGTGCCCTCCAATGGGTTCTTTAAACCACCTGCAAGTGTAAAACTATGTCACCCCAATGGTGGTTGCAGATTCCAGGCACTGATTAATCAGAGAATAGTCTAGCATCCTGAAAACAGAACTTGGAGTTAAAGATTTGTTTGGTTTTTAACTTCTATTTCTTTCTTGAAATAAAACCGTGCTTCATTTGCGATTTAGAGCCCAACATAAAACTTGCTAGAAGCTCCAATGAAGAGGGAGATACATATTCTTCCATAAAAGCTGCACAAGATTTCCTAATGAAAGTTTATGACAGATTAGAGAATGGAGAAGCTAGCTAAATAGTATTACGTACTTCTATATCGTCAAGTAAAAGCAATCCTGCAAGCTCAATTTAGTTTAGCTAAACTAAGTGAAGATAAGTACTACCCCAGCCCCACCCTTAGCTTCACCACGGGAGCCCAGAAGCTGAAGAGGGAGGTCAGTCACACAAACCAAAAGGTTTGCATTCCCTACTGCGCCCAGTCATCTGGGATTCCAATAAGCTTCTGAAAGATTCCATTGTAAACATAGATTCTTATCCAGTGTCCTAGTACATCATTTTGTTTAGCAAACATTTCTCATTTCTCATGCTAACTGCTAAGTTAATTCATTCAACTTTTTTGTTTCTTCTTGCAGAGCCTTCTCCATGTCTGGCACTGTTCTCTAAGCTACTCGTGGAAGTTATATTTGAGTGTATGGCAGTGCAGATAATAAATAATACATTCATTAAAATATATCAGATGATAATAAATATTTTATTAACAAAAAACGGCAGGGGAAAGGAATAGATATTGCTGGGGAAATGAATTTAAAATAGGGGTTCAGAGAAGGCCTCCTTGAAAAGGTGACATTTTGAGCAAAGACTTGAAGGTAGGAGCATCTTGGAATATTCAAGGAACAGCAAAAAGTTAGTATAGCTGGAACAGAAGGAGAGGGAGAGGGAAGGGCAAGGTGAGAGAGGGAAGAAGGGCCAGATCACTTGGGAACTCTTAGCTACTGTGAAGACTTGGCTATTACTCTGAAAGAGATGGGAAGCCATTCAAGAGCCAAAGAATGACATGACCTGACATGTTTCAATAGGATCATTCTGGATAAAGATGATAGGGGATGGAGTGCCAGGGGCAGCCAACCACCTGGGAGGCTCTTAGAACACCCCAGGCCACAGATGATAAAGGCCAGAACTGTGGGTCAGGGTGGCAGCCCCTGGAGGAAATGAGGATGGAAGGAATAACCAGATTCTGATAAATAACTCCCTGAATGCCATACCAAGGTGTTGTGCTTGTATTTGGCACAGGGAAAACAGAAAGACAAATCCAAAACAAATTTAAATTCAACAACTAACCTATGAAGGGGAATTTGACTATTTCAGGAGTATTTTATATTAGTAAAGTCTACAGGTACTTTTCAAGTATAAAACTTTCAGGTATAGATATTCTGGAAACCAGAAAAGCCTTGAAACCATTTAAAATGCATATCAGATTCTTTGAAAGCGTTTATGAATTTGACAAAGTATCTTCCACAAGGGAAGAATGCCCTAGAAGGAAAAGAAAGATATTAGATTTTCTTTAAAAAAAATACACCAAGGGATATATAAATAGAAAACAGCTGAAAATATACCTAGATGTCACAATGTGCCAGATTATTATCTGATATTTCTAGTAAAGATCTAGTACCAAAAGTACCAAAGCTCAGTGCTAAATGACACAAACCACTTTCCAATGAGAAAAGAGCAGTCAGTAGAAATAAGAAAGGACTCGGGCGCCTGGGTGGCTCAGTTGGTTAAGCAACTGCCTTCGCCTCAGGTCATGATCCTGGAGTCCCTGGATCGAGTCCCGCATCGGGCTCCCTGCTCGGCAGGGAGTCTGCTTCTCCCTCTGACCCTCCCCCCTCTCATGTGCTTGCTCTCTCTCATTCTCTCTCTCTCAAATAAATAAATAAATAAATCTTAAAAAAAAAAAAAGAAATAAGGACTCAAAAAAAAAAAAAGGCACAAAATATAGCATTAAGTGTATGTGACTTTAAAAGAGATTAAGAACTGCATAGCAGAGGTCTTCCCTCTAATATGATAACAGAGATAGAGACAGACAACTACAAAAAATGCTATGTATTCATGAAGGATAACATAATACAAATTTGAAAATGGAATAATACAAAGCATTATTTTACTTTGTCACCAAGTAGCCATGATTATTAGCAGTGCCACATGTCTTTTCAGTCTTTGTTTTTTCCTTATCTTTTTCCTAAGTGAAATAAAGGAGAGTTGTTCTCTCCAGAGGGAGAGAAGGAGAGAGAGAATGATTACAATAAATTGCATATGCACCTTTGATATTTAGGACAAATGTTTATGCCATCCTCTTTTCCCTACCAAATTTGTCTACCAACCTTGGGGATATCTTTTATGTTCCCTGATAGCTTCTGGAACATCCCACTTTCTCTCCAATTACATCACCCTTGACAACTTCAACATCCCTGTCCATGACTTTTTGATGACCTGAGCTCATATTTTCTCAGCCTGATTGACTTCTTGCCACCTTTCTTCCTTGGATATTGAATCTGCTCAACTTCTCAGATTTTAAATAAATGCCCATCCCCAACCATCACCTCTTCGCTCATCATTTCTCCCATTCTACTGAATCTGGTATTTGTCCTCAGAGTAATATAAATTCCATCAACTCTCACCTAGTAGTGCTATGGTTAAGGCTATGGATTATAGAGTCAGTCTGCCTAGGTTTAAATCATGACCCTCCCTTCACTAGCTGAGTGACCAGAGACAAATTACTTAATCCCTCTATGCCCTAAATTTCTCACAGGTTTCCTCTGAAGGTTAAATGAGATAATCCACATAAACCTGGCACACATTAAATCTGTGATGAACATTAGCCAGCAGTATCAGTATTCCAATTGGCTTCACTTGTCCTTTGTGGAGCCTGGTTACCATAGTTATTTTGGTTTTCTCCCACTCTGCTTGGTACTAGTCCCTTCCACTTTTCACTTTTTTCATCTCAGCTCCTGGTTTGATTTAAACCTTGATTACTTCCTGGACCTAGTTGGACTTCTCGACCACCAGGTACACTCAGGAATTTTTTTTAAAGATTGTATTCATTTATTTGAGAGAGCGAGCATGAGCAGGGGTGAGGAGAGGCAGAGGGAGAGGAAGAAGCAGACTCCCCACTGAGCAGGGAGCCCAATGTGGGCTCACGGGGCTTGATTCCAGGACTCTGGGATCACAACACAAGCTGAAGGCAGATGCTTAACCAACTGAGCCACCCAGGCGCCCCAGGAATTTTTTTTATAATTAATCTCTCCTTGAGTCCCTATTCCATTCCCCACAACAGCTACTCTAAACCACCTCTATTTTCCTAAAGTTCTCAAATCTTGCCCTGCCTGAAATATTTTAATGACATGAGGTTGTCTCCTACTTCACCACAAGACAGAGACCACCCTGCTACAAAGAAAGCTTCTCCTCTACTCTCTGTTTCTTCCCATGAAGAAGGAACCCAATGAATGTAACTCTTGGCCTCTCTGCCCCTGTACTTACTCTACCTTAGGGGAAGTGGAATGACTCACTTGATAGGTAAGTTTGTCCAGAATAAACTAGCATTCTCTAACCAGGCTTTAGATCTCTTGGCAGCCAGCCAGTCCACACAGCCAGGACCAATCACTCTCTCACTGGCCATAAGATGTACAGGAGGCCAACTCGGCCTCTGGAGGGCCTGGGGAAACCTGTAGTTTGGAAAGGGAGTATGGCCCTGACGTCTGAAGACCTCCCAACTGACAGATGTTGAGAAATATTAAAAAATCAAAACCCAAACTGGAAATTTAGAGGAGCTATATAAATTCAGAGGTATGAGTGGACTTTAGAATGTTTTAACCTTGACAGTAGTATGGGCTTTTAACAGCTGCAGTTTGGGACAAATGCCAGCAAGGATATGGAGCAATAGGAATGCTCTTTCATTGCTGGTGGGCATGCAAAATGGTACAGCCATTTTGGAAGACAATTTGGTAGTTTCTCATGAAACTAAACATACTCTTACCAAAACTTAGAAGCAAGCAAGCTATATCTCTGTTGGTAAATGGATAAACAAACTGTGGTACATCTAGTCAGTGGAATATTATTAGGCATTAAAAAGAAATAAGCTATTGGGGCGCCTGGGTGGCTCAGTCAGTTAAGTGTCTGACTCTTGATTTCAGCTCAGGTCATGAACTATGGGTTGTAAGATTGAGCCCCACATGGGGCTCCACACTTGGCATGGAGCCTGTTTAACATTCTCTATCTCCCTCTCCCTCTGCCCCTTCTCCCACCTTCTCTCTCTCTCTAAAAAAAAACAAAAAACAAAAAACTATCAAGCCATCAATGGACGTGGTGGAATCTTAAATGCATAATACTAAGTGAAAGAAGCCCATCTTAAAAAGGCTACATATTATACCACTCCAGCTATATGACATTCTGAAGGAGGCAAAATTATGGAGATAGTGAAAAGATAAATGGTTGCCCGGAGTTTGGGAAGGAGGGATGCATAGGCAGAGCAGAGAATTTTTAGAGCAGTGACATAATTCTAAATACTATACTTGTGGATACATGTCATTATACATTTGTCTAAGCCAATAGAATGTACAACACCAAGAGTAAACCCTAAGGTAAACTATGGACTTTTGGTGATAATGATACATCAACGTAGATTCATCCGTTGTAAGGAAAGTGCCACTCTGGTGCGGGATGTTGATAGCGGGGCAGGTTGTACATGTGCGGGGTTAGAGGATATACAGAAACTCTTCTCTGTACTTTCCACTCAATTTTTCTATGAACTTAAAACCACTCTAAAAAAGTCTATTAAATAAATACCTACGCTAGGAAGGAGGTTTCCTTGTCTAACAGAGGGTATTTTTAAAAAATACGGATTCTTAGGCCTCATCTCAGAACTACTGAATCATTACTGCAGGATAGAACATAGGAATCAGTATTTTTTTGCATGCAGTTGTTAAATAATAATAAGCATCTAGGTGATTATTTTGATCAGACAAGTTTGGGAAACATTGGCTTAGGCTATTCTCTAGCTGAATGCAGTTACAGCAACTGATGGCAAGGATTACAATTGTCAGCTCAGAAGACACAACTCAAGCAGTATTGGTGAATAGAGTTCTAAATGCAGCTCAAAGGCAATAGAATCCTTCTGTGTTCCATTTGTAGTTAAAAGGCTACATAACATGCTTTGACCAATGGAACGTGAATGGAAGTGATGTGAGTAAAAGGTGTGTGCTACTTCTGGGCAGAAGTTCTTAGAGGTGGGGTATAACTTGTCAAAATCAAGAATCAGATGCTTAACCAACTGAGCCACCAGGCGCCCCCTTATTAACTTTTTTGATTATCTAGAAACTTAATGAGAGACTATATTAAACTAATACAATTTTTGTCCAAGCTACAATGGTTTACAAAAAATTCAAACCCTATTTACTCCTTGAAAAACTCTTTTTTTTTTTTTTTTTAAGATTTTATTTATTTGACAGAGAGACACAGTGAGAAAGGGAACACAAGCAGGGGGAGCGGGAGAGGGAGAAGCAGGCTTCCCGCTGAGTGGGGAGCCCGACGCTGGGCTCAATCCCAGGACCCTGGGATCATGACCTGAGCCAAAGGCAAACACTTAATGAATGAGCCACCCAGGCGCCCCCTGAAAAACTCTTCTAATTGAGTGAAACATGAAGTGGAAAGGATGAGTTCTGAACATTGTATTTCTTTGAAGTTTAAATCTCAAGGGCAAGAGAATCTGAGTTTGGTCAGTAATTTCTCTTGACTTAAATTTTTAAGGGGTTTTAATCTTTAGACTTCTATTTGCCTTGGGAATTTGATAATGGGAGAGAGTTTGTGGTCAAATTTGAAGGGTCTCTGTGTTGACTGTATCTTATTAATGAAGTATCTTGATGGTGCTATGTAATCTCATTACAAGTCCTCTTATATGTGAGATCAAACAATGCTACTGAATATAATTGGTAAGGAAAATAGGGGAATGAAATGAGATTTGGAGTTTTTATAATTAATATACTATTTGTGGTAGTTATAATGTGGCCTGTTTTCTGTCTTGTCCTAGCAGCTTCTCTCTCATGTAGGGCTTGCTCCTGGTAGGGAGCTCAGGTTGGTTGTGAAAGCACATATAGCTTAGAACATCCTAGCACCATCCCATAGAGCCTAGACCATTCCAGCACCATCTGATCTTCCCAGGTTCCCTTGTGTTTACCTGAAAAATTGAGCCCACAAAGCTTCTCAATTTTAACTGCTACCCTTAGATGAACTCTCTAGTTTTATATACCAGGTGGGGCTCCTTTTTGGGGCATCTTTTTGTGATCTGGTGTTTTGTTTTGTTTGGGCGCTCTTGACCTCCTATCACATGTGAATCTTGTTGCTTTCATGATGTGCGCCCACCTGGGTATATTTGGAAGTTCATACCTTGCTACCTAAACTTGTTATTAATGTTGTTTGCGGGTTTTAGATTTTTTTTTGTTTGTTTGTTTTAAGAAAGAGAGATAGAGCTGTGGCAGGGGGAATGGGGAGGGACAGAGGGAGAGGAAGAGAGTGAATCCTAAGCAGGCTTTGCGCCCAACAGGGAGCCCCACGTGGGGCTCAATCTCATGACTCTGAAATCACGACCTGAGCCAAAATCAAGAGTCAAACACTTAACTGACTGAGCCACCCAGGCACCCCTAGATTTTGCTAATCAATTTGCTCTGTTTTTGTAGGAACATATGGGGACATTTAAAAACTATGCCACTTTTAACTTCCCAAAATGCTCTTCGCTTTTTTCTTGACCTTTTCATATAGTAAAGATAACTGTATGCTCACTAAATCTCTTTTCTTTCTTTTTTTTTTAAGATCTTATTTATTTATTTGAGAGAGACAGAGAGAGAGAAATAGCACGAGCGGGGTGAGGGGCAAAGGGAGAAGCAGACTCCCCTGCTGAGCAGGGAGCCTGATGCAGGATCCCAGGACTCCAGGATCATGACCTGAGCCAAAGGCAGATGCTTAACCAACTGACCCACCCAGGCGACCCCAAATCTCTTTTCATATTTCTTTTTTTTTTTTTAAGATTTTATTTATTTGACAGAGAGAGAGAGAGCGAGAGCAGGAACACAAGCAAGGGGAGTGGGAGAGGGAGAAGCAGGCTTCCCGCTGAGCAGGGAGCCCGATGTGGGGCTCGATCCCAGGACCCTGGGATCATGACCTGAGCCGAAGGCAGACGCTTAACAACTGAGCCACCCAGGCGCCCTCTTTTTGTATTTCTTCTATATTCCCTGTCCCTCCCCTTTGTCCCCCTCCCCCAATTAAGCATGACCAGGGGACTAGCTCTGCCCAGTGAAACATGAATGGAAGTAACAGGTGTCACTTCACAGTGGTGGCAGTAAGACCTCTCTGCATCACCCCTTCATCTCTCTCTTCCCCCCTGGTCATGAGCATATAGCCCAAGGACTGAAGCAACCAGCCTCAATGGGTCTCAGCATGGAGGATAGCAATCTACAGTAGAGTTTACACTAGTGAGAAATAAATTTTTATGTCTTGTGTTACTATTCTCTTGGAGGTGCTACTACAACATAAACCCAGACTACCCAGACACTTCCCCATCTACTTCCTCTATTCTCCCCTTTCACCTCTTCCTTATAAATATGCTCAAGTATCTCCTATCAAAAAAAACCTTCCCTGATCCTACTAGTTCTTAAATTATCATATATCTCCTTCTTGTTCACTGATACATTTCTGGAAGTAAAATCTATATTTGCTACTTCTACTTCCTCACCACCCACTCACTCCTTAATTCCTGGGGATCTGGCTTCTGCTTTCTTCGTTCTTCAGAAATTATTTTCTTTAAGATTACCAATGATCTCCTGCTTTCCAAATGACGTTCAATCCTACTCAACCTCTCTTCTACCAATGCCCCAAACTCTGGTCAAATGGTTTTATTTTATTTACTTATTTATTTATTTTTTTAAGATTTTATTTATTTGACAGAGATACAGCAAGAGAGGGAACACAAGCAGGGGGAGTGGGAGAAGGAGAAGCAGGCTTCCCACGGAGCAGGGAGCCCGATGCGGGGCTCAATCCCAGGACCCTGGGATCAGGACCTGAGCCAAAGGCAGACGCCCAACGACCTGAGCCACCCTCTCTTTATGATCACAGACTCCTTTGAAAATCAGATAAGTTACGGATCTTATTCTCAGAAAAGTCACATATACATATATAAAACTTTTTATAAATTTCAGAGATTTTGATTAGCACATCCCCCATAGCCCATTCATAATTAACCTAAACATCTCTGTACCTTGGATAAAGAATTCTGCTCTGGTCTCTGACTAAGAAACAGGAAAGTGAAGAAAGACATCCATTCCCACAAAATAGTCACATGGAATATTTTTTCATTTCCCAATGTATTTTCCTATATCACCCTACCCTAAATTTTTGTCTCTCCTTTATTTTTTGCATGTCTGTAGTGGCTTCTTATACTGCCTATTCTCTCATGCATCTCTCTCTTCATTCAATCGTGGAGTACTTGCGGAATAAAAACCAACACTGTGTTCCTCTTATCCCAAAGGATATAACAGGATACTTGGGAAAGAGACATGTTCACATCAAAACTTGCATAATAATGGGCTCCTGGCTGGCTCAGTTGGTAGAGAATGTGACTCTTAATCTCAGGGTTCAAGCTCCATGTTGGACGTGGGAACTACATAAAATAAAATAAAATAAAATAATAAAGTAAAATAAAATTTGAGTAATAAGATAAGGAAGAATATGAATAGGTGGGAGACATACTGAACGATTTCTGAGGAAGGGTAAGATACTGATTTCTGTTGGAGAGGGAATACAAACTGGACCTTAAAAGACGGGTTGGGCATTTCTGTAAGTAGATAGAAGGAAGAATGGTGTGTCAAATGGAATAGAACAACAAGAAATACATGAATATAAATAGAATGTTGGAGAGATCACACGTAGGCCCCACATGGACTGACCAGGAAGGATATAAAGTTAGATAAAAACAGAATGCTAGGTTGGGGCTAGTCCTGTGTTAGCCTTGAGCACCAGGTTAGAGTCCGGGCTTTATTTTGTGAATAACAGAGAGACACTGAATATTTTTGAGCAAAGGACTGACAGAATAAAAATGATCTTTTTGGAGATTAATCTGCTAGAAGTATTTTTTTTTCATTTTATTTATTTACTTGAGAGACAGAAAGAGCAAGAGAGAACACGAGCGGGGTGAGGAGCAGAGAGAGAGAAGCAGACTCCCCACTGAGCAGGGAGCCCAATGCAGGACTTGATTGTGGGACTCCGGGATCATGATCTGAGCAGAAGGCAGATGCCCAACCAACTGAGCCACCCAGGCACCCCTGCTAAGAGTATTTCATGGAGAGATGAGGGACTGGCCAAAAGGAGAAAAGTTAGGAGTCTGTGCAATAATCCATTATTTGAATTTGTGAACAACTGAACTGCTTGCAAAAACCAATCTTAGCAAAAGGGGCACAACTGATGTAGGAGGCATGAACATGTGTTGCTTGGATCTCCCTTCATCTGTTAGAATGCAGTCAGCTAAGAGCCTCCAACTGCAGCACCTTCAGGACCCACCACAGCAGTATTCTAGTTGAGGTCATCCTGTTCCCATAGCAGCCCCCACCAATGACTAATAATCACAGCAGTACTAGGGTCTAGCCACATCTACCTAAGGCAAGCCTTCTCTAACAGGTGATCTTTGCTCTGGAGCTCCCCAGTGGGTTGGCTGAGACTTTGCTGGCTGTACATCAAAGTCTGAGGCTCTCACCATCCAATCCTGTTTCCTCGCCACTTTTTTCACAGGTGTCAGATCAGCATGCAGGTCTGCAGGCTCTCCCTACTCAATCCACCTTCCTCCACCTTTATCTCTCATAGATGTTACATCCACTCCCTAACTAATATAAAAATACTTTGGAAAGAAGGGACACCTGGTTGGCTCAGTGGTTAAGCGTCTGCCTTCAGCTCAGGTCATGATCCCAGGATCCTGGGATTGAGCCCCACATCGGGCTCCCTGCTCAGCGGGAAGCCTGCTTCTCCCTCTCCCACTCCCCCTGCTTGTGTTCCCTTTCTCATCGTGTCTTTCTCTGTCAAATAAATAAATATTTAAAAACATACTTCGGAAATACATGAAAAGTTACACATTATAAAATTCATACAAGTAAAAATTAAATTGATCACAGCACTGAATTAATTGTGTCTAGGAAAGGCATATTCTAAGTTTAATTATTTCATGCATTAGAAAATTAAGAAATGTGGTAACAGTGATTTAGGTATTGAGAAAAACACCAAGGTCACTGCAGGTTTGATGCTGAAATCTTTTCTCTGATTTAACTTGAGATGAGAGACTAAAGTAGCTATTTGAACATTTCTTTATTTAGAGGAGCCAATTTATTTTAAAGAGAGTATTTTCATCTCACAACTGAAAGTAATAATGGAATAAATGGGAGGAACAGGGCAGTTCTCTGAGACAAGAGCTGCAGCTGGGGTTCAGCAAATATGAGAGTCAGTACAGACACTAAAAATATGTCCATCAGAGAAGATTCTTGAAGCTTCTTTTGAATATATTTTACGTTTGTGTTCATGAGACATATCTGTGAAAATGGAAAGATATTCCTGCCATGGCAGTATTGAAAGGTATATATATACACATACATACACACACATATCTGCCACTTAATACACTAACTTGATAATCAGAATTTAACGGAAACTCTATATGACAGACCATCTCACACAATCAGCTAAACATAACCACTCTTCCTGTTTTGTTTGATTGGGGAAGTTATAATGTAATGCTAGAGGTATATTTTGTATGTGTGTTTAGGCTGAGGAGATTAGTTGGTCATTCAGTTTCAACTGTTCAGTGGTAATTTAGGAAAAAATTTGTTATATTAAAGTAGTTTTGAGGTAATAAAGAAATGTTTGCTTGAAGTCCCCATCCTTTCCTTCCTATTTTTAACTGCTATCCAATACAATAGTTTCCTTTTGAAGCAGACCTTAGTAGAAGTTGAAACATTTCAATGATATAAATTCAAATTATCGGGCATCTGGGTGGCTCAGTTGGTTAAGCGTCTGCCTTCGGCTTAGGTCATGATCCTGGGGTCCTGGGATCAAGCCCTGCCTTGGGCTCCCGGCTCAGTGGGGAGTCTGCTTCTCCCTCTCCCTCTGCCCCAACCCCTGCTCATTCTCTCTCTCAGATAAATAAATAAAATCTTTTTAAAAAATTCAAATTATTGCCTCTCATTAATAAAACATTTTAAATAATTACACAGTCCTCCTAAACCTCTAGCATGACCTCTCTCCTGCCAGCTTCCCATTTTATACATTCTTTTTCCCAAATGATTTTCTTCCTTACTCTACAAATTCCCAACTTTCTACTTTTTCCTCACACCTTTCACATCTTTTCCACACTCTCTACTTTCAACTGAGGACATTGCCTCATACTTCTCTGAGGAAATAAAAGCCGTCAGAAATTGCTCATTTTGTGGGGGGACGTGGACCATCACAGCCTCGCAGCCCTCAAGGAGGGCCCTTCTCCCTCCATTTTGCCATGCCTTCACTGGCCTGGCCATCAGCTCTCCCTGGAGCACGGCACAGAATTCAGGGATGCGGCACTGAGTCAGGTCTCAGGATTCTGCCCTCCCAGAAAAATTTTCCCATGATTGGATAGGACCCCAGATAAAAATTCAAACCTTCAACCTGTTCACTTTTACATCCCTGAAAATGAATCACTGTTGGAACAAAAGCTAAGAGAATTAAGACAAGAAACACAAGAATAGAACCAACAGTCTGGGCAAACCAGAATTTGACATTTCATAAGGAAAAGGAAGAATTTATTCACTCACAACTAAAAGTTGTGACTTGGGACTGGGACTGAGAGCAGGACCAGGTCAAAAAGCAACATTAGATGCAGAAGAAATAGCTGACTTTTTAAGGCACTCTTAAGGACAAATTTTCAGAAGCACATGTATTATAAGAGAGAAGTGTAATTTTCCCATCACCTTCTTCATGGGAAAAATGGCCCTGGGGAGGGTTTGGAACAAGCTTAAACCGAAACAAAAGCCAGTGCTTAGAGCCCGCCCTGGCCCACCCACCAGTGTCCGAGTTTCTAGGAGAAGCAAATGCTTGAATAAAAAGTTAATTTTATAAGGGCTCTAAAAACCTGTGAGTGAGGGGTGCCTGGATGGCTCAGTTGGTTAACTGTCTGCCTTCAGCTCAGGTCATGATCCCAGATCCCTGGAATAGATCCCCATGTCACGCTCCCTGTAAGGAGCCTGTTTCTCTCTCTCCCTCTTCCTCTCCCCTCCGCTGGTGCACTCTCTCTATCTCTCTCTCTCTCAAATAAATAAATAAATAAATAAAATCTTAAAAAAACAAACAGGGGCGCCTGGGTGGCTCAGTCATTAAGCATCTGCCTTCGGCTCAGGTCATAATAACAGGGTCCTGGGATTGAGCCCCGCATCAGGCTCCCTGCTCCACGGGAAGCCTGCTTGTCTCTCTCCCACTCCCCCTGCTTGTGTTTCCTCTCTCGCTGTGTCTCTCTCTGTCAAATAAATAAATAAAATCTTAAAAAAAAAAACAAAAAAAAAAACCAACCAACCTGCGAGTGAATTGAGTTCCACACCTTCTTCATGGCGACCCCCTGGCTTATGTCAGCACAGGGTAGACTGCGAGAATGGGAGTCCTGCTGAGCCATGGGCCACACAACTCTGTCCCAACTGTGGATTCTGAGCTGGTCCTTGGTCACTGACATGGTATTAAATAAAGCCCAAGCATGTGTACCTGCAAAAAAAAAAAGAGTTGCTCATTTTTGGATTCCCAAATCTGTAGGTCTTTTCCTTCTTCCCTCCTGGTTCAATGTAAGGAGTATCTCTCCTATCATTTCATTCCTGCTGTGGATCCAATCCCTCACTCTCTCCATCATCCCTCCCTTTCTAATGAATAATTTTGATCCCAAAACAAACATGTGCTAATATCTGTCATCTGTGAAAAACCTCTTCTTGACTTCTACCATCTTTAAACTACCTTTCCTTCTTTTCCTTCCCCTCACAGAAAACTTCTTGAAATAGCCTATCTCTACATGCTGTCTCTACTCCCTCCCCAGGTCACTCTTGAATTCTCTTCAATCTACCTTCTTTGTCCCACCATGCCTCAGACTTTGTGTATCAGAATCAGTGATTACTTCTATATTGTCAAATCCACTGGTCACTTTGGTCCTTATCTTTCTTGATTCTTCAGCTGCATCTCTCTCCCTGGAAACATTCTCCCCCTTTAGCTTCTGTGATGCCCCTTTTAGATTCTGTGCAGAAAAGAGTTAACCTAGCAGGCCTGAGATTGCTGTCCTTTGAAGGGGCTTGCAAGGTTGACCCTTGGCTAGCATTGGAAAACTTGATTTTCAGTAGTGTTCCCTTTTTCCCTAACTGATAATGATAGTTCACTGTGCCCAGACCAAGGGTACGTACATGATTAGACACAGATAAAACTCTTGGGCACTTAGTCTCTAATGGGCTTCCTTGAACAGAAACATCACACACATATTACTGCATTTTCACTGCTAGGGGAAGAGTGTGCTCTATATGACCCCTCACAGGAGAAAGAGGGCATTAAGGAAGCCTGTTCATGGATTCTTCTGGACGCCACCTGTGTCTTTTTCTCACATGATCTGGCACAACATATTTACTGTAGCACTGTGATAAATCTTAGCCATGAGTACAACCATATGCTGATTCCAGTGAACCTCCTAGTGAATATCCAAACACAGAGCTGGTCTTCACCACTCGGTCCTGGTTTTCCTTTTCTTATACTCCTTTATTGGTTTCTTGTGCTCTGTCCCACTTGGAGCCTCAAGGTTTTACTCTCCTCTCTATCTATACTGTTTTTCAGGTGATCTTATTTGGTCCCTTAACATTAAATAAAATATCCATATGCTGACAACTTCCAAATTTATATCTCCAGCCTAATTCCTACCACTAACTCTGGAAACTGATACCCAAAAGCCTTCTTGAATCTTCACTTAGGGCGTGTAGATAAACTTAGTATGGCCAGTATGGAACTCATGATTGCTTTTTCACAAACCTGGTCCCACCCTCTATTTCCCCCATCTCAATGATGAGTCTACCATACCTGCTATTACCAAAGGCAGAAATCTGGGAGTCATCTATGACTCTTCCCTTTCTCTCATACCACATTCTATCACCAAATTTTGTTAGTTTTACCTTCAAAATATCTCAAATCTGACACTTCACTATTTCACCTTGATACAAGTCATCATCATCTCTCACTAGACTACTGAAATAGCTTCCTAATTAGTCTCTCTACTTCCATTCTTATCCCTGTATAATCCATTCTCCATTCAGAGAAATCCTTTGAAAGTTCAAATCAAATGATGTCATTTTCCTGATTAAAAACTTGTCTATTGATTTCTATTGCACTTGGAGTAAATCTAAATTCTTGGTCCACTTATTTGATTAGAAGAAAAAGTAGGTACTCTTATATTGAGAAAAAAACTGGGCTTGATCAAGAAACAAAGGTCAGAGTACCTACAGCAGAATGAGAGAGGGGGGATCAAGATATAAGAGGAAATAGAGAGAGAGAGGGGTCTTTTCTTGCAAGCTTTGTTTTTTTAGTATTTATTACACAAGTCTGTGCTCCCGTATGGAAGCAAAAGTCATATTAATATTCTCTAATGAACTGATCATTTATAAAATGAGTCCCAACTCAAATATTTTTCCATATGAAACACCAGTACTTACTTTCCCTACCCTATCTCATTCAGTTGCTCCTCAGTTGACATCCTCACTGGTTTGAACTTTGAGACTGTGGTAATATCCCCAAATATAAAACAAGTGCAAATCAAATGAATTGAAAGAATTTAACTGCACATTTTGCTACAAGTGCAAGATTTCATGAAGTTGATGAAAGTGATGTTAAAGGATTCTTCCAATCACACATAAGGCTGTTGCCAAGTGAGATTGCAATCATGCCAGTTAACAAGAGGAGCAGAGTAAATAGAAAAGGAATGTATTTCAAAAAAAGAATAATTTGAATATTAAGCAATTAAGGGAAGTCATTAGGAAGACTGATGAGGCTCTTGATAATTTTGGTTAAAATGACTTTCTGCCTTTTAAGAGAGTGAGAAAAAAAGAGGCTACAGACTGGAGAAAATACTTGCAAGTTACATATATGGTAGAGGATTTATCCCCAGAATATATAAAGAACTCTCGAAACTCGGTAAGAAAACAAATACGGCTCCAAAAAATTGGACGAAAGATTTTAATAGGCAATTCACCAAGAAAGATAAATGAATGGTAAATTAGTACTCAGAAAAGATGCTCACCATTATTAGTGCTTAGGAAAATGCAAATTGGAAGCATAATGAGATACTATTACACTCCTACTAGAAAGGCTGAAGTTAAAAAAACTGACTATATACCAAGGAGGCAAGGATGTGGAACAACTAGAAGTCTTGTACACTGGGGCACCTGGGTGGCTCAATCGGTTAAGCATCTGCCTTCGGCTCAGATCGTGATCCCGGGGTCCTGGGATTGAGCCCCACATCAGGCTCTCTGCTCAGTGGGGAGCCTGCTTCTCCTTCTCCCTCTGCCACCCCCCCAACTTGTGCTTGCTCTTCCAAATAAATAAATAAAAATTTTAAAAAAAGACAAGAAGTCTTGTACACTGCTGGTAAAAATGTAAAATGGCAGCATATTGGAAAATACCTTGCAGTTTCTTAAAAGTTATACATACACCTACCATATGATCCAGGCTGTCTTCTCCCACATATTTGCCCATGAGAAAAGGAAAATAATGTCCACAAAAAGACCTATACATTAATATTCATGGCAGTTTTATTTGTAATAGCCCAAAACTGTAAATAACCAAAATGTCCATCCACAGATGAATGGATAAGCAAATTGTGGTATAATCAAACAATGGAACACGAATCAGCAGTTTTTTGAGAGAAAACTATAAAATCACACCAACTTGATGAAGATCAAGTGTGGTCACTTGACCAGCAGCAGCAGCAGCATCAGCTGGGAACTTGTTAGAAAAGCAAATTCACAGGCCCCACTCCAGATCTACGAAATCAGAAACTCTGAGGGTGGGAGCTCTCTAAACCACAGCTTTAGACTAATTTGCTAACAGTATCAGTAAGGGTTCTTGATGTCAGTCATCTTTACTATCAGTAACCAACACTGGCTAACTTAAGTTGAAGATAAATTTATTGGCAAGTATTAGGTAACTCACAGAACTGATAAAAAAGGCTAAGAAAGATTCTTAGCTAACGGGCTGGAACCAAGGGAGTGAGGGTAACAGAAACAATCTGGTTCAGATGCTGCTGCCGCCAACAACATCCAGCATCTCTTCCCTTTGATATAGTGGTGACTGTAGGCAGCTGCTGCTTCTGACAACACAGCCACAGATGCCAGACTGCTTATCCATCAAAGATCCAATGTCATCCGTCATCCCTTCATTTTGGCATCACTTGGTTAAGATTTAAAGTACATGGTGGCAAAATCTGGATCACAAAGCTGTCAGGGGAGTGGGTAGAGGGTGAATCTCACTCCTTAGGCTTCTGAAGTTAGAGGTAGGAGCCTACTTCTCACGAAGACCTAGATGGGAGGATTTCCCAAATCTAGCAAGTGGGTTCAGATGCTGAGCAGTCAAAAACAATTTACACATGCCCACTATTGAAAGTGTTCTGAATAAAGTAAATTAGGTGTATTTTTAGCAGGACCAGGTTCTAGCAGAGTCAGTCAAATGTATTCATTGTATTACTAATTATGGACTTAAGAACTGACCATAAAACTTACTCTTTGTTCTTGAGAGTATTTTCATTTTCATTCAAGTATTGGCTCACAGTGGATCATAAGAGTGGATGGTGCCTTTCCACTGCATGTTTGAGTAAAGACTGAAATAAAATAAATCTGTTTGGAACAATGCTACCTCGACTAGATTCTTGGTAGTCTTCAAGTGTTATTTAAAACTGAATTAACTGGACATTCACAGGCAAAAATATGAATCTTGGGGGCATCTGGGTGGCTCAGGTGGTTAAGTGTCTGACTTTGGCTCAGCTCATGATCTCAGGGTCCTGGGATTGAGCCCTGAGTGGGGCTCCCTGCTCAGCGGGGAGCCTGCTTCTCCCTCTCCCTCTCCCTGCCACTCCCCCTGTTTGTGTGCGTGCTCTCTCTCTGTAAAATAAATAAATGAAATCTTTAAAAAAAAATTTGAATCTTGACCTAAATGTCACACTCATACAAAAATTAACTCAAAATGGATCATGGACTTAAATGTAAAACATGAAACTTAAAAAAAAAAAATCTTTGAATCTAGGACTAGGCAAAGTTCTGAGATCTGACACCAAAAGTTTGATCCACAAAAGGAAAAACTGAGAAATTGGACCTCATCAAAATTAAAAACTTACTCTGCAAAAGACCCTATTAAGTGGATGAAAGGATAAGCTGCAAACAAGGAGAAAATATTTGCAAATCATATATCCAACCAAGGATTAGTACCTGGAATATATAAAGAACATGCTGAACTCAACAGTAAAAAAACCTAGCAATCCAATTAAAAAGCAGGCAAAAAAAAAGAGCAGACATTTTTCACCCAAGTGGACACGCAGGTAACAAATAAGCACTTGAAAATAAGGTCAACATCCCTCTCCATTAGGGAAATGTCAATTAAATCCACAATGAGGTATCACCACATAAACAGTTTGGCATTATTTTATTTATAAAACTAAGCAATGCAAGCCAGCATGACCCAGCAATTGCACTCTTAGATTTTTATCCCAGAGAAATTAGAACTTATGTTCACAAAAAATTTGTAGTTGAATACTCAAAGCAACTTTACTTGGAATGGCAAAAGCCAAACTATAGTACATCAGTACTATGGAATGCTATTCAGTTATAAAAGAAACCAACTATGGCACACACAACAACTTGGATAATTCCCTAGGGAATTATCTGAGAGAAATTAGGCAATCCTAACAGGTTATATCCTGTATGATTCCATTTATATATTAATCTTGAAACCATAAAATCATAGAAAAAGAGAACAGATTAGTAATTTCCAGGGATTAGAGACATGGAAGGGGTCAGGGAAGTGAATGTCAGTATAAAGGGCAACAGGAGGGATCCTTGTGGTGTGGAAGTGTTTATATCTTGCTTGACTACATCAGTGTAAATATTCTGATTATAATATTGTACTACAGATGATACCAATTCTGCAAGACAATACCAATTTTGGGAAACTGGGTAAAAGGTACAAGGGATATCTCTGTATTACTTCCTGCAAATACAGGTCAATCTACAATTACTCAAAATAAAAAGATGAACCTAAAAATCAAAACAAGGCAACAACTTAAAAACTGAACTACTTAGATTCTGAGTCCAGAAAAGCAGCCCACTCTGTATGGGTGGGGATGAGCTAACACCACTACCATCATTATCATCAATATACATAGATCCGTGACTATTTGTAATCTGGTTTCAGTTTACTTTCTTGGCTCCTCTCTTGCCTTATCGACATTTTCTGTGCTCCTGCCATACTGTACTCATTGCTCCCTGGCCTAATTAGGCTCAGTGAAAACTCCACATACTTTCCACATGTTTCTGTCTCTGCCTGCAGCATACCTATCCACTTGGCTTCATGACTTCCACACCCTAATGTCACCCCTTCAGCTTCCTCCAAGTATCTGGGTGCAGCCCAAAGCACTATACTCATATATCTGAAATAGCTTTCAGGATAAAATCTAAAATTCTTAGCCCAACTTACAAGATACTACATGACCTAACTGCTTACCTTCTCTGCCACTCTTATCCTCTCTTCCCGTACACTTTTGTCTTTTCTGAGCTTCACAACCAAGCTAAGTTCTTCCCCCACCTCAATCCTCCTCTCATGCTGTTGTCCTAGCCAGATCATTCTTAACTATCCTTTCCCCCAACTCCTCATTCATCAACTGCTACTTCCTCAAAGAAATCTTTCTAGGCCTCCTAGTCTAGGCCAGGTCCCCCTATTCTAACAATCAGAGTTCCCTTTATCCTATTACAGCATTTAAAAAAACTATAATTAAAATACCTGTAGAATGAGTTGTTTACTGTCTGAAAGGCCCACTAGACAGTGAGCTCCATAATATCAGCAATCACATAGAAAATGGATCTTTTAGAAAAAACTTTTATATTAAATTTTAAGTTGTTATTTCTAGCATATAAATCCCTTTGTCTCTTTGAACTTGCTTACATTTATTCTCTCTCTCTCACACACACACAGCCTTTTATGAATGATTTGCTGTATAGAAATTGTAGAAAATAAGGGAAAAGCGTAGATTCCATGTTCAGATTAAAGCAGTACTGAAACAGGAACAACAGAAGCCTCAGGGGAAGATGATCACTTGACAGAACTAGTTTACCAGAAGCAAAAGTTTAGAGCTGGGAGTTACTATAAAAACATAATCTCCCATCCCCCCAAACTGGCAGAACTACTGGGTGAGGCACTGAATTTTTCAGTCTACGGAAGGCAGTTTCAATTAGTTTCATCTAGAGATTTTAAGAGGTAGGGAGATCCCAGCTGACATTTGGTTACAATTTTAATATCTGTTTATTTGACCCTCAACCAACTAGATAGTGAACTCCTTGAGGACAAGTACTATGTCATTCATCTTATGATCTCAAACTTGGCACTCAGGAGGCACTCAATAATGTTTATTGAATTAATGAATATATAATTCACCCTGGAGAATTAGGGATTTGATATATTACCCCTCTTATGAATCCGTAAATTTCAAAAGAGATTCTGCTTAGTACAAAGAAACATTGTAAAGAGTAGCATTTTAAGCATCAGATATAATGTGAGTGTCTTGCTGGCTATTCAAATTATTCATGCAGATAATTCCATTCTCTGCTTATGAGCAAGGCCTGTTCTATTTATATACATAAAAACTGGGGGGTTGGTGGGAAGAGTATGTATCCTCTTTGTGCATTAGTTATTATCTCTCCACTGCCTCTATTGTTAATTTCTTCAACGACTGTTAAAAAATACATCTCTTTACTTGATTAGAGGGAAGCTGTGACCTCCTACATTATTCATAGCTTGTCAAAAAGAAGAAACATAAAGAGCTTCAGTTGTACTGAAAAACTCTTTGCATTTAAATATCAAATACGCATTTTCTAAATAATAATATCATACATTTTTAATCCTTAAATAAATATAGCTTGATGGATATGCATCACCAACGACCAGCTATATGATATGAGGATTCTAAAAAAGCTCTTAATCTACCATGATTACTCCCTTTTGCTCCAAATGATATCTAATAATCTACAGTTAGAAGTTCATTCCTTAAGGATCTCCAGTTCCAGGAGTATGGCAGCCTGAGCTAATGCAGAAACCCTTATATAGAAACGCTGCATTAAACATAACAAGTGATAACAATTGATGAGCTCACACACAGAAAAGGAAAATCTCCAGATCCAGAAACAAAGAGGAAAGGAAAGCCAGAGTGACAAGTGTGTGAGTTAATTCTGCATCAATTTTGGGGCAGTGTTATTAGATCTTGAAACAGCAAGTGACTTGGGTTTTAACATATACTTGGGGAAAGAAGCTGAGGCCTCAGACCAAAGGGAGTTGGAAATAAAATATTGCAAAAAACCCCAGAATTCTCTAAGGGCTGAATTCCCAGGTCTGTAACTTACATAGGATAGAAATTCAAATTTACACTAGCTGAAAAATGAACATAAATATTGATTAGTACTGGGTCTGTGCTATTTCTGTGGATCTGGTGCAAGCAAACAAAATGCTCTGGGTCATGTGGGGTTTACACAGAGACAAAAAGCCGTATGAAGATAGTCTCATAATATAAAAAATTGTAAAATACAAGCAAATGATCCACCATGAACAAAAATCAACAAACACATAGCACCCCTAAAAATCTAAAATAACAGAAAGGATTGTCTAAATATTATTGTCTAGGGGCGCCTGGGTGGCTCAGTCAGTTAGGCGTCTGCCTTTGGCTCAGGTCATGATCCTGGGGTCCTGGGATTGAGCCCCACACCGGGCTCCCTGCTCGGCTGGAAGTCTGCTTCTCCTTCTGTCCCTCCCCCTGCTCATGCTCTCTCTCTCAAGTAAATAAAATAAAATAAAAATAAATATAATTGT
Source organism: Neomonachus schauinslandi (assembly GCF_002201575.2). Taxonomy (NCBI): domain Eukaryota; kingdom Metazoa; phylum Chordata; class Mammalia; order Carnivora; family Phocidae; genus Neomonachus; species Neomonachus schauinslandi. The sequence goes on from NC_058412.1 coordinate 66,108,398, forward strand.
CTAAAATAAATAAACACGTCTAAAATCATTAAAGAAGTCATTGGAACCATAAAGAACAAAAGTAAATGAAAATAGAATAGCAGATTTGGAAAGGAATGAAATAGAACTTCTAAAATTAAAAAAATAATCATTAGAATTAGAAGCTCAAGGGACAAGTTAAACAGATCAGATGCAGAATAACAAAGAATTCTATGAATTAGAAATAGGTCTGATAAAATTATCCAGAATGAGGTAAAGAAGCAAAGACTTGCAAAATGAAAGTAACAAATACAGAGATTAGAATGAGAAGGTATAACATTTATCTAATAGGAATTCTACAAAGAGAGAAGAGGAACAGAAAAATTGTGAACAGATAACAGCCAAAAATTTTGCATGATTGATGAATGATATGAATCTTTTCATTTAAGAAACACAAACCCCTGCAAGATAAATAAAAAGAAATCTACATCTAGTTACATCATAGTAAAATGTCAAAATGCCTAACAAAGAGAAAGACTGTAAAGCAGTAATCATAGAAAAACTCATTTTTTAGCTGTGATTTCCTCTTTAGTAAAAAAATGAATTCCAAATATACTCTAATGAAGTGAAGTGGATGCCATGCTGCATGAGAAGGGCTTTTGGACAAAAACTCCAAAACTTAAAAATCATATAGGAGGGGCACCTAGGTGGCTCAGTTGGTTGAGCATCTGACTCTTGGTTTTGGCTCAGGTCAGGATCTCAGGGTCGTGAGATTGAGAATCTGCTTGAGATTCTTTCCCTGTCCCTCTGCCCCTCCCCTGCTTGAGAGCGCATTCTCTCTCTCAAATAAATAAATAAAATCTTAAAAAAAAATCATATAGGAACTATAGGGTGCCTGGCTGACTTGGTCGGTAGATCATGTGACTCTTGATCTCGGGGTTGTGCATTCGAGCCCCATGTTGGGCATAGAGCCTACTAAGAAAAAATCATATAGGCACTAGGGTAAAAACTTCTCATTTCTCAGGTCCAATATTCTTGTGCCTTTAGTAACTGCAACACAGCAGGAGTTTGGACATTTGATTATATTAGAATGAATCGTTCTAATACAATTCAAATACTTCTAAAGGCAGGAAACTAACAACCTGTCATTTTTTTTGGATTATCAGGTAGTGAACCAAAGGCATAAATATTTGATTGGTAATTATCCCAGGCAGTTCCTCTAGCCTGAGGAGAAACCTCCGTCTTCAGGATATTTTCCATGAAGGGCTATTGCACTTCCCAGGAATGGATTTTAGTCAGCCTCCTGGAGGGGTCTGATAAGAAGCCAATGTCTCCCTCAGGGTCTGACTGAAAGCATGATGGGTTGTTATCTTTTGGTGGAGTATCCTGAGCTCTAAAAGATTAAAAAAAAAAAAAATGTTTGGGAGGTAGTCTGAGAAAATTAACCCCAGGCTTTGGGTTACTATCGCCAATGGTGAGTAGAAAAGGTCCCCCAGAGAAACTTAAGGTCTCCCAACTTCCTCACCTGAAGAGGTTTCACTAGTGTTTTCCATTAAGCCTCATATAGAATAACAGAAAGAGACGTCATCTTTTTTGTTCCAATAATTCTTTTGACCTTTCCAGTTCTGACATCCATTCCCAGGGAAACTGACATCATCGGAACAGCCTCTTTGAAATCTTAAATCCAAATATTCCTGTTCTTCCAGATCCCTTGCTCAGGCTAATCCTTTCACATTGCTCTTATACTTCATTAGGATCTGAGTCCCTTAACCTCTCTATCGGCCCTCTTCTCTCTTCAGTTAGACTTAAACCAATTTTGACATTAACCACTCTCTTTTAAATATTCTCAAGCCAATGATCTCTACTTGGAAAAGAGAATTCAATGAGATATTGTACGTAAAGCACTGGCTGAGAGAAGTGCTCAACAGTGGTAGCTAACACCTTTACCATCACTACCACCAACATACATTCATGTCATTGTATCATACCAGACTGCATGGCATATAATCCTGGGCTGCTAAACATTATTGGGGAAAATCACTAAATTGTTCACACAGATGACAGTAAAATTTATGCTTCCAGACTTAACTGACAAGTAATTTTACTGTTTCTCTAATGAGTTTTCTGAATTCTGAGACTACTCTAAACCTTCTCCAATCTCAAATCTCCTTCGCCCCACTTCCTCCCATCATTCTTATTCTCTTATTTCACAGAGAAAGAAAGAAAGAAAGAAAGAAAGAAAGAAAGAAAGAAAGAAAGAAAG